>NC_047025.1:4619078-4834538 GCF_902652985.1 Pecten maximus
GAAACATATAGCGAAGCTAATTGTGGTCTTAGTGCGGATGTAATCGTGGTCTCCTGTTTTCCTACATGCTACGTTTGGGCACAGGAAAAGAACAAGACAACATCGAACTTTAAATATCTGGAAATATAATGGCTGTAACATTGATATAGTAGACAATTTTTGTTATCTCGGTGCCCTGTTCAGATTTAATAATAAGTTTACCCATATGGTTAAGCATGTGGGTGATCAGGGTCGTAAAGCACTTTTTGCTTTACGGTCCAAATGCAACCGCTTTCAATTAAATATTAAGACATTGTTAAATCTTTTTGATTTAAATTACTCTTGTGAAATATGGGGGAGGTATAATTGTACAGTAATAGAAAAAATTCATTTGGAATTTTGTAAAAATATACTTGGTGTTAAGAAATCTACCTGTAATGCTATGGTTTATGTTGAATTAGGTCGATTGCCACTGGCAAATGAGCACATATTTAGGATGATAAAATATTGGTTTAAGTTATTAAGTCATGAAAATTGTATCTTGAATGAAGTTTACAGTTTTTTGTTACTAGAAACTGAAAACGTTTATCCAAAATATAATTGGTTAGTATTTGTAAAACAGAAACTTTTTGAACTTGGGTTGGGTTTTATATGGGTGAGGCATACTCCTTCCGACATCAGATTATTACCTTTGATTAAACAGCGTCTAGAGGATCAGGCTAAGCAGACGATATTTAATTCTTGAAGTATTTCTAGTAAGTGTGACTTATATAAGTATCTTGTAGACAATGTCACTTTAAAATATTATTTAACCAAGTCATTACATAAACAACATAGAATTGCAATAACTAAGTTACGCTTGTCTACACACAATCTTGCTATAGAAGTTGGTAGAAGTAGAAATATTGACAGGAAAAATAGACTTTGTATAAAGTGTACTTAAAACGAGGTTGAGGATGAATTTCACTTTTTACTTATATGTCCTAAATATTCAGAGATAAGGAAGAAATTTATCAAAAAATATTACTGGTACAAACCTTCTGTCTTTAAAGTTTTAAATTTACTGAACTCAAATAAAATAAAGGAACTACACAGATTAGGTCAATTCATTATACACGCAAATAAACAGAGAATGATGTAATATGTGTTTAATTATGTTGCAAATGTATTGATAAATGTATATATAGATTAATCGTAAATATTATAATGTACCTTATGTAATATGTATATTATAATGTTAATGTTCATCTTCATATGTTATCCTTTGTATTCTGTACAATATGTAATATTATGTAATATGTTCTGTACATCACTGATTGGCTGTCAAGCCAAAAGTAATAAAATGAAAAATGAATTGAACTTCAACTTCACAGGAAAACAGAACATCTACCATCAAAATAATGATGTTATCATGACTATGTACAAGTCAATATAATAAGGACAGCGCCCGGTCAATTTATCCGGACTTACGTTAAAACTAATAGATGAATAAAACAAAAATCCGTTTTTTTTTCCGTTCTTACCTGGCAATCCAGACCGGGTAACAGAAGAACAATGAAAAACAGCACGGCCCACACCTGTGGTAGTGGGAAGTAAGTGATGGCCTGTGGATAGGCTACGAATCCCAAAGAAAATCCACCTGTAATTAAAGTTATACTCATATCGATCTTGTTGGTGTGTGGAGTCTGATTGTGAAGGAAACCGGGGTACTCAGAGAAGAAAACAAACGTAGCCATGAAAGTGACGCCTATACCTTTTCACGACCAGAGAATCGAACCGCGGTCACTTTGGTTTAACTAAAGCGGATGTTAGATAATATCTAATAGATTAAACAATTACTATATGTTAGGGTCAACACCAAAATCGATATATAAGCCACATACATGTAATTATGGCAAATATGAAGTGACAAAAATGTCAAAGGTGTGGTTGATCCAAAACGTCTTACGATTGGTTTTCGGCAAAATAATTTTGAAAGTCTAAAACCTAAATGTAAATCAGATTAAACGATCTAACATATTATTTTTGAAAATTATAAGCCAGGTTTTGTTTTGTTCTGAGCTGTAATGTAGCTTGTGCTTATTTTAAAATAAAAAACAATGAGCCCCAAAAGGGAGATAAATCAAGCATAACATAAAAATTAGTTTTCTCCCTTACATTAACCGTATGAAGCAAACGCATGGATGGTTCTGACAAATACAAGTATATATATATATAGATATTCATACTTACCAACCTGAGGAATATGTTTTGTAATAGTTGGGTTTGGCTATGATTGATTAAAACATTGTACAGACAATTACTTTTATTTATCTGTTTTTATAGATACACTCCATCTGCTGATTTAGCAAATGTAATTTTAGCGAACATAGGCTAATTGATTTTCATCAAAATAACATACATTTGCTCCGCATTTCCCCACAAACATAATGCTAAGAGGCAGTTGCCACTATACGCCTATAACACCCAGTGCCTCAGGCTATAACACCCAGTGGGTCATGTGACATAAAAAGGCGGAATTTGTTGTGTTGGTTTAGGTTTATTTTCAATGTTGACGAAAATGGTATAACCATGTAAATGTAAGTATTGAACAGTCGTTTTAACGTTGCAAAAGTATATGAAATAAAATATATAACATTTCATTTCAAATTTTGTAAATTGCAACTAACCTGATGTTATGACCTTGTTGATTGGTACGTTGCTCTCATGTGACAATACACCAATCACAGAGAAGATAACAAGTCCGTTAAGGAGGCCGTAGCAGACCGTCATCACCGTGCTAATTATAGCATCACTACAACAAAAACAAAAGTCGGTGTCGATACTGTACATAAGTCCGAGAATATAACAAGTTCGTTAAGGAGGCCATAATTTACCGTCAACAACTTGTTGATTATAGCACCACTTTAACAACAAGAGGCCTAATGGGTCTGTATCACTCACCAAGTATTCATTTCCAGTCCTTCGGGTAATCAAAATAAGCTGGTGTTTTTTTTGTATTTTTAAGCAAATATATGACCACTATGAACTTGAATATGGGTGGCAATGTAATTTCGCAAACAACTTTGTGGCGTTGAAATGAAAAGGTGGACTACTGAAGGATGACCTCCATAAGCTCATTGGACATGCGGGTTTCTCTATTATACACTAAAACTTCATATTTGGGAAAATGTGTCAAGTACCGAAAGAACGTCATTCTAATCTATATTTTGAGAAAAACACACAAATATTAGCCCCAACTCCTACTACAAGTATATAAACAAGGTGTCACTTAAAGATCGGACGATGCATCGATCGAGGAACGGAAGTAGACTATCTACATTAGAGCTGTTTTAAAACAGGGAGTCTGATTGGTCGACAATTAAAGTTAATGAATATTTTCACAGAGCTGTCGAACAGTCAGATTGCCTGTTGCAAAATCGCTTTATAATAGATAGCCTACTTCCTTCATTTTTAAATCATTGTCACACGACAAAAGGTATAGCATGCATTGATATTTAAGAATTCTGAACAAAGGTTCATCACTGAAGTATGCGTGCATTTGATATTTTAGTCATATTTAAATGAAATTCAAAGTGAATCGAAGCTCGCCCCTTCCTCTTCCGACTTTTCGAATGTTACACCTTGCTGATAAAGTAAGAGTAGGGGTTGATATTTTTTTGCTATAAATACTAAGGAAACATGAAACATTCTTACGAGCCCCTGTGATAATGATGTGGAAACTAAGAATGAAACTTTGGAAAAAAAATTATACCTTAGGAAAATTTTAATCAGTCTTAAAATACCTTTGCGGAAAAACAGTTTGACAATGGTTCGAAGAACCCACCAGAATCAAGTTATATCTGTGAATGTATCGCATGTCAAACTGTACGCATATCCCTTACCCGTACCCTTACCGGAAGCAGTTGTCGGTAAACTTGTTGTGACTTCCGTACATAGCAAGTCCTCCCCAAGCTGGCCCCAGAGTATAAAAGGCCATGAAGGCCGCTTCTATCCATACCTTGTAGAAAAATAACACGTGACTGTACACGACTTGATGAGATTATGTTCAAATTCAACAAAATATTTTAACCATTATAAATTATATGTGTCTTAGGAATGAAAAGTTCTAAAAGAGGATGAATAATGTTAGATACTTTCATTCATTTACTTGCAACACAGGGTTTTTAATCACACAAAAGGAATTATTGAAAACATTCAACGGAATAAGGTGGTCTTGAACAAAAAAGATTCGGAGAAAAAATATTTTCGTTGAAAAGATATAAAGTTGATTTCCAGACAAAATGCAAAAGAATTTCATATTATATAAAGTTTTGTCAGTTGCCAATTATTTCGCAAGATACTGACATACCTCGGAGTGAGACAGGCGCTCGAAGTCTGGTGTAATAAAATAAGCCATCCCAGTGGTTGACCCCGGAAGCGTGAGAGCCCTGATCCAAATGACGAATGTGAGTACTATTGGCGCAATAGCTGTGACGTACATCATCTGAGGATAGGATGACGTTCATTGTAACAATGACGTAACACGTCTGTGACGTACATCATCTGAGGATAGGATGACGTTCATTGTAACAATGAATGTAAGGAACGACAACTCTAGGTAGGAGTAGAGAGAAAGTGAAAATATCAGTTCTGTTAAGTTAAGATAGAGAGTTCCACAACGACCAAATTAGCGATCACATCGAGTAGTGATTGAGAACTTTTAGTATAATTTGCCTACCTTGCCAATGGACTGTATACTCCTGACGAGAGACAACCAAATGATCACGTGACACCCCAGTAGATAGAGAAGATATTTCCAGTTCAGCCTGCCAATATCATCCAGTCCGGTGGAAATATCAAGTACCTTGTAGCTTCGTATAAAAAAGGCGTACAGTGATGGCAATAGAAGTGCATAAAAATGTCCCATACCCGCCCCCGCTAAAAATAGTAGCAATGACCTTGACATTGACACCCCCCCCCCCCCCCCCCCCCCCTCCCATAAAAAAAAGACTGAAAATCAAACTTGTTCTGTAGCTACTCATACTGAAGTTGCATACCAAGTTTCAACAACATACATTGAAGTATGGCTGACAAAAGTGCAGAAAACTGAATTGAGGGAAACTGAGCGAACGGACATACAGACAAGATTCAGTTATGGGGTGTGGTCTTTTGTCCGTGAACTTGTGGGGTGCAACGCACAAGTTTTAATGAGCTATGGACATTACATTTAATTTCCGTTCATTCCGTCGCTAAAACATCACATGCGCAGTGAGGTTTAATGATGAATTATGGGAAAAACCCTAAATTACATTCAATTTCATCTTCTATAGGCGACGAAGATATTTGCACGGAATGAATCGTTAATTCACCCCACAAGTATATCTTAGCGACTACGGACGGACGGACAGACGCGGAGCTATAGTCCCTCGGTTTCACCGGTAGGGGGCTGAAAATCATAGAGTCAAATATCCCAGACTTCCATATCAATCAAAGTCTACGTTCTCTAGAAAAGAGCAAAAGCAGTCACATTTAATTTTTTGCTTTTTAAAATGTTTACCTCCCATTCTCAGAACGTTTTTGAGGTCGGTTGCAACAGAAACTTACTTCCAGAATTCCTCCACGGACGACATCGGGATCAGCGTGGTGACATTGTCTCCAATGACAATAGATTCTGGTGACGAGGAATACAGAGGCTGCAGGTATAATATAATTAGTATGGATAATATTTCTATAGATGCTGTTGATAAAAGTAATGTACAAATGATTTAATCAAGGATTAAAGAAATATTAATGTAATATTTAGTTTAAACAATATTTTAATTATATTCAAATACTTACACACAACATCAAAATACTAGTCATATATACATATAGGATTTGAAAACAAGCTAAAAGCTTATACTAATATATATGGTTAGTCAATGGAATTCTAACGACAACTGTGAATTTTATGGGGAAAAATGGTGTAGAACTTCAGCTTTTGTTTTTGTTTGAAATGTACACTTTATTACACGCTCATGGTAAAAAATAAACCCAAGTGTTCCGGAAGAGTTCTCGTCTTCTGTTTCATCGTCGACTCCCGCCAGGTAAATTTATGAAGCATATGCGCGGGTCAAGCAGGAAAATACCGAAATAAAATCTAGGTTATTGTTAAGTACGGATTTTATTCATTTTCACAAGCATTTGCCGCAATTTTCGCACTGAAACAAGAAACGGTTTTGTAGCAGTAACTTGCACCTTGTCGTTGCTATGGAAACCATGACGTCACTTGAAATGTGATTACATACCATGTCAGTTGTGAGATTGAAGGTTGAATTGAAGGTGATGTTGGTGGCGAGTGATTGACCGGAGTGGACACAGGCCGGAGTGTTCCAGGCATTGTTACATGACGTCCAAGGGAGTTCGGACGAAAACGAGGCTATGATGTACTCGATGATCCAGGGTTTATGAAGCATGGTGTACGCAGCGACGATCCAGTTTATGATGAGGAACGCAATGCCAAATCCTAGTCAACAAAGCAAGAAAAGTGGGTACCGCTGTGTCGACCAAATCTATAAATCCTAGTCAACAAGGCAAGAAAAGTGGGTACCGCTCTGTCGTCCAAACCTATAAATCCTAGTCAATATAGCAAGAAAAATGGGAACCGCTCTGTCGTCCAAACCTATAAATCCTAGTCAACAAGGCAAGAAAAATGGGAACCGCGCTGCTGGTCTAAACTGGCATAAACAGATACAAACAAACTCGTTAGATTTACATAAATATTATTATTATCAAACACTAAGCGTCGTATTATCTTGTAAACCGAGTATTACTGACTCAATCGTCCCACAGTCGGGTACTTTCCAGTGTCGCTAGGGGTAAAATAGTCATGATACAGAAAATGAATGGAAATCTATCATTGCTAATGTATGAAAAAAGTCTGAAATAGATCTAAAGAAAAAATTGTGAAAAATATTGATAACAAATTTCAACTGTAAAAATCCAAGATGGATACATGTTGGCGATTGTTGACAGGCACAAATAGCGACCAAAAGAAATATACAATATATCTGAGAAAGATCAATGAAGACAATAACGGGGAATCTGCACATTAAGTTCCACAACAACAACAAAAACAACAAACAAACAACAAACAAACTAAAAGACGGAATTATGCATTAGTATTACTGCGTTCTCGATCGCTATGGTCGCGACCATTATTTTTTTTAATTTACTGGCGCTAAAACATGATATTCTTACCTCTGAATAATGGACAAAAGTCCCACACACGCCAAGTCCCTTTCCCGGAAAATTGTGACGTCATGATCTCCAGAAAGTACAAAGGAATCCCACAGACAAGCATGAAGAAAATGTACGGAATCAAGAACGCACCTGCCCAATAAGAATAAGAAATCATTATGACGTCATCACAATGCAGTAATGACGTCATACCATTGTTTAGATCCTCTTTGTCATTTTTGTGATTAAATTGTCAAATATTAAAATTTTATTAAGCTGAATATCAGATTTTTGATATATTTTGCATCGCAACGAGATTTTAACCGTTGAATTTTCGTTAAAAAAATATAAATAATGTAAAAGAAGTAAATTTGCTGTAATGCTGAAGCATAACAAGTCCTTTGTGCAACACATAAAAGAGCTTGAGCACAAAGTCGAGGTAAACATTCCATTCTTGGAAATGGTAATCAGGGCCCAGATGTTCAAAAGGTGATTAAGCTAATCACAGTTTAACAATCTTATAACACTAACTTGACAAAATTTCATGAAACTACAACACTCCTCAGTTTCCTCATACCTGCCGATTTTAACGAATATACACTCAGAGGTTTTGAAGTAAAGGCAAAACGAGATTTTCACTTATCAAGTAATTGAGCTAATCAACTTTTAAACAACTGGACCCTGGTATCTGTACAATAATTAGTCGGGTACGAAGTACGGTGACGTATAGATGACGTCAGATACTCCGATATTTTTTCGGCATAGCCGTATAATTTTCTTTTGGCCCCGGATATGACGCGACAGGTGGCGTTACTGGTCAAGATGAAGTATGTGATTGGTCAAGGTAGCGGTAAATGCAAAATGCAGATATGCAGTTTTAAAAAACGAAGCAAAGATTAGATTGAATGCAAGCTGAACAAGTAGAATATTTTTTTAAATGACACATTAATAAAATCATATTCCTGATTCAAATGCAGTTTTACTATTACCAAAAATGATTCAAACTGATATAATTTTGTTATTCGTACTAAAATGCTTTAGTTCGTTAATTTATTTCATCGTCAGTTTTACATTATAACCATCAGCATTACAACTATGCCGTTTTTCTTTTTTTAAAGATATTTCTTGTTTAAGTTTACCTCCTCCGTTTCGGTAGGTTAGATACGGTACCCGCCATATATCCGTTAGGCCAAGCGAGTAGCCGAGGAGAGAAATTATGAACTCTTTTCTCGATGACCATTTCAGCTGACTCGCTTCTGCCAGAACATGAACTTCGTCTTTTGAAGATTCTAATCCATTTTCCGTCTTTTTCTTCATTTTTTTTCTGGAACTAGGAACAGGTCTACACTCCGCCAAATACCGCTAGTACCTTTTCAATTGTTCATGAATTGTCCAGTGACCTAGACTATTTAATACAGAGCATTGATTCAAGATCATGTTTAGTTATTATGCTTGGATATAATTGAACAAATCTTATGTCTGATCATAACATCGACTTTGCAGCTAATATATATATATCTCCCACATAAAGTTTAATATATAATTTAATTTAATTCAAATCCACGCGTTTATAAGGTATCTCGTTTTTGACGAATGTATGCAAGCTCATACATGTACATTAGAGTTCAATATGTAGGTTCTAAAAGTACATCGATGGTGGACCATATAAACTGGTGAATTAGAAACATTAAACCCGCATATTAAGTATGCGTAACAATTCTGACGAAGGCAGGAAAGCTGTGATGTTTAGTTTCAAAAAAGTGAATTGCAAATATTTAAGATGTTCGCACACAACTTCCAAAGGGACGGCTGCATATGATTAGGTTACCTGATTTGTCACGAGGGCTCGAGAAACAAAGACACTATTTTGCTATTTTGATATGTTGGAAAGTTCAAGAATTATTTAGAAGTACATGTACACTCTTATATAATGAAATTCTGAAGTTATAGGTTCATATTTTAGCAAGGACAGATTTTCCTATTCAGTATTTAACTTCAATAAAAATAATTTACTTTTAACAGCTTTTTGTTTTAATATTTTCCAAGACTAATCACTCTGGTGACTGTACCATCTTAAAATTCAGGTCGCATTTCTCCAGAATTCTGACGATTTTCGGCTCATCTGCTTCATTCCTGTCTGTTAAGATTTGCTCCGTTATTCCATAAACCATGCTGGTGTCTTCGGCAGTATGCTTCAGTGAGGTAGCACTATAAATCGGCGAAAGTTCCGGCCTATCACAGGGAGACTTAACACGAACATATCGCAGCGTCCCAAAACACACACACGCACTCACCACATGCATGAATGTCGCTCGCACGAGAGGCTGTCCGTAAATCGGTATCGATTGTCTTAGGTCTTAGACCAGTCCGAATGATTCCGGGTACCTGTTTTCTTTGATATACCCCTATCATCCACCCCTAATAGTATATTAAAGCGGGTAGTTGGAATCATTCGGAATAGTCATGGAGTACCTGGTATTATTTGAATTTCACGACGGCTTGATAGTTCTTCTTTCAAAATTTTATCTTCGATTGGTCCGTGTATTCGTCCATGGCGTCTTACAGACTGCTGGGCCGTTTTCGTTTTTGCGGTCCAAACGGTTGGTCCAGTTGGACAGATACTGTTCGTTATGAAATAAAAACGGACCTAGATTGTATATTATTTTCAGACGAGCCTGGACAAAGACTCCCAAGGCCTGTATACCATTTGCAGGTCCGTCAAGATATATGTTTGAAATATTACATCTAAAAACTAAAGAACCGGTTTGTCCGCATAAACGAACAGGCCCCTGGATACATTCATCGAAATAAACTAGACACACTTCTTATGAAATGCGGCTTAACTCAATGGAAAAAAATACGTGTGCAGTCCAAATCGAGAAGTGCTTCTAGATCTCTTCACACATACCTATCCCATCAACATTTTCCTTGCAGCGCTCTCATTCCAACATAAGACTGGTCATCAGCCCTCAGTTTCTGATACTAGCTTATCTCCCCCCCCCCCCCCCCCCTTCTTCAAAACCTAGATCAGAAATATCCTGGAGATCAAAATCATAAAGGTCAATCTTATTTGATGATTCTTATATTCTAGAGACAGGGGGCCAGTCCAATTCCAACTCTTTAGCCTCCGGACCGATCCATGATTTAGTTAGGATGGGGAATCTAGTTTCTTTTCTCCTGGTCTAAAACTTGTACACCTTTCCCCCCTCTTCCTTTGGCATGTTCCAAGTATGCCATGACTCCCGCAAATGTATCGTTTACTTCACGATTTTGAATGCAGTTTGACCCTACTAGAGCAGGAACGTCAACTTTCTTGACAAAATTTCCCCTAGGGTGGGTAAGTACAACTTTTTCCTGGTTCAAACTCGGAAAGTATTTTTTGTATCTATAAACATAAAATTCGTCTGAATTGATAACACACACTTGTATAGCTAATTACATGATGTTTATTTCTTTGGTCTAAGGTTGATGATAGGCACACAAAAGACAATGAAAATTTGATACTGCTGGCGTACAAATGTACAAAAAGATTCAATGATAAACATATCGTTAATTTTAAATTTTTAGGGATAAACAGAAAGTTTTTTTTTGTTTTTTTGCAAAACAGATCAATAAAATTCAATTATCTGGCGACTAAAATAAGCTAATACAATATTTTATAATTAGGAAGATTTCAGTAGCCTTAGATGGTGTTAAATTGTACATAGAACAATTATTTACTAACAAAATCTTGCCATATTTCTTAAAAATAGCTCTGGTGATAGATTAATCAGATGCAAAATCTCAGCAGGATTTGGGTAATGATTGGAAATATAACTTTGAAACTTGAAAATAGCTTTTCAAATTCCCAAAATAAATCATTCTTTCAGCATCAATACCGCAATGATCTCGAGTTCAAGCTGAAATCTAAATAATGGTTTTCATCACAGAGTTATTTCCCTTAATCCATTTTTTCCTTTTATTTTTTTAAAACAAAGAGTTATCTCCCTTCATCCAATATTTTTTTCCTTTATTTTTGACAAGTCTGCGACATTGTTTCAACATTAATGTATTATTTTTCATACAAACAGAAACAAACACATATATGTAAGTTATCCTAGGAAAAGTAATCACAACTACAAAAAGTACATGATTTAAATAAGAAAATACATAAAAAATTGATCTACCTTCAATTCATATGCCAATTTAAAACAATATCAAAATCTTCAATCCAATAAATTTACTATTTCCATACATAAATGAAACACTATTAAACAAATCTTACATAATAACCAGAAAAATGATATGGTCAAAAAGTTTTAAAACCAATTTCCTCTAAAGGAATGACATAACATTAATGGTTTTAGCTAAAGCATATTCCTTGAAGTCCAAAATAAAAATTCCCTTCTAATTTCTTGGAAAAAATATGAGGCCCTGCAGGCCGCTCTATACATTTGCATACCTTTTTATATGTATACTTATATCTTCATCATAATATGTTATAAATTATGTAAATGCACAACCGTGTAAAGTTTAAACATATACAATAGTTTGTAAAATAACTTTGAATCTATAAAGATTATAAAATTTGATCTTTAAAATAAAAACTAAAAAGGGATAAATACACATTTCTTTTGGAAGAACGATGTAAATTAAAATATAAAACCTGGAATTAAAACATGCTTTTTTAAACCAAAGTTTATTGTTCATATAGCACCTTATTTGCATACAAAAGTGAACTAGAAAATCATGCTGAAATTTCCCCAAGAAGTTGTATTTGGAGTACAATGGACTACGCCCTTGCTCAAATTATAAAACTTGGTAACAAGCAATTGGATATTTTCATTTACATCTCAGATTGTTCAAACCGACTGCAGTTGAAATAGTTTTTGGTCCCTTTCATTTCAAATTTAATTTTTAACAGAAAAGATATAACTTCATTTCAACATTATTGAAAAAAAAAATAAAAAAATTGACGGTAATTTTTCTATTGTCTTCATTTGAACATTTCATTTTTAAAACTTTGGCATAATTATTCCACAATTTTCGTACCATATAACCCAAACGATGACCCTTGGCCAGTTGGGTTAATCAACATCAGTTGTGTGGGCATAAAAAGGCTGATAACTCTTCCTCATATTACAAACTATTTCATAATTTTCTAAACACAAAAATCCAAGGGACACCCCAACATTTGTGACAATGACATATATATATAGAGTATCTAACACGAATGGTTTGACCTCAAAGAAAACGTTTTGTTTTATAAAATATGCAGTTTATAACAATTGGTTTCTATAACTATACAAAATTCTGTACAGCTAACAGTGTAGGTGTCAAATCCCCATATTGGTGGGGCAGAAAAAAAAAATCTTCAATTACCAAATTCATCAACATACAGCTGATCAATAAGAACATAAACAAAGGAAAATTCCCACTTAATTTTGAAAGACGGAAAACTCGGACATATAACAATCTGTTTTTTCCTATTTCTCAAGAAATTCCTAATTCATGAAAATTTGTTACAAGGAAGAGAAAATTCTCAAGCTAACAAGATTCTATATTATGCATTTAAAATGGCATAATGCTCTAAAAAAGGTTTTACCAACTACAAATACCTAGATGGTGAAGTTATGAGAATTAAAGCTATAATCGGATTGTAACATCTGTGGGTTTTTGACATTGATCACAAAATCTGAATTTGTAGATGTTTCATTAGCATAGGATAAAACAATTCATACAAACTTGTAAAAAAACTAAAAAAAATTAGATATGAAGCTTTTTTGTTATTTCAATTGTTGTGGGTTTCCTTTTTCTTTTTAGGAGACAGCTGAAGCAAAAAATATGTATTTTTTTCAGAATTTACAAAACATTTTATAACTTTCTCTATAGATATTATCATCATTTTATGTATTCTATACATTAAGATAGAGAACCACTTGACAGGACTTGAAAGTTGTTGTCATGGAAGTAATATGAAAATACAAGGTCCGTCCTTATTTCTTAAATGAACTCTTGTAAAAATGGTCAATCCGTACACAAGAATAAAAATGGCCCTGGACAAATTTTGCTGTCTATTTCTTACCAAGGACAATATGTTTAAAAGTTCTGATGAAGATGATAAAACATATATCCAGATAATGAAACAAAAAACAAATTGACAAGACGATAGCAACACATCATACGGTGGGGTAGTTACAAGGCAGGTCTGATATAACCCATATAAATTAACATAGACTTTAAATAAGATGACCGCTAGATGACCGCTAGATGACGGTGTGAATGATTACCAAATAATGGTGTAACATATATAACAGTTCACAATCAAATGCCACTTGACCTACAATGGTCAACTTAAGTTATATGCTACTTTACTGTGACATGGAGAATTAAGGCTGTATGATACCTTACTGTGACATGGAGACTTAAGGATGTATGCTACCTTGCTGTTACATAGAGACTTAAGGCTGTATGCTACCCTACTGTGACATAGAGACTTAAGGCTGTATGATACCTTACTGTGACATAGAGACTTAAGGCTGTATGATACCTTGCTGTTACATAGAGACTTAAGGCTGTATGATACCTTACTGTTACATAGAGACTTAAGGCTGTATGATACCTTACTGTAACATAGAGACTTAATGCTGTATGCTACCTTGCTGTAACATGAAGACTTAAGGCTGTATGCTACCTTACAGTGACATGGAGAATTAAGGATGTATGCTACCTTACTTTGACATGGAGACTTAAGGCTGTATGCTACCTTACTGTGGCATGGAGACTTAAGGATATATGCTACCTTATTGTGACAGGGAGACCTAAGGCTGTATGCTATCTTACTGTGACATGGAGAATTAAGGATGTATGCTACCTTACTTTGACATGGAGAATTAAGGCTGTGTGCTACCTTACTGTGGCATGGAGACTTAAGGATGTATGCTACCTTACTGTGACATGGAGACTTAAGGCTGTGTGCTACCTTACTGTGGCATGGAGACTTAAGGATATATGCTACCTTATTGTGACATGGAGAATTAAGGATGTATGCTACCTTACTGTGACAAGGAGAATTAAGGTTTTATGCTACTTTTATAGTTTATTGTGATGCAAATACTGTAAATCTTCCATTAAGAACTCCACACTTGGATGTAGGTATTTTTATGACTCATCCATTTCCTGAAAACATGCTTAAGAAATGACATATTTAGTTTAACAGGAGAGACAACTCTTCCACAGATCTCATTTGTGACATGTAAGGTAGAATAAAACAGGAATTTGTTCTAATAAAATCACAACTTAACAATAAAACAACAGTACAAATACTGACATGTTTGATTGGTAAATAAATTAATTCAATCCACAATACTACAATTAATGTGTTGAATTAATTTGTAATGCTAATTAACGTTTCTACTGTTCAAGTTACAGTATTTTGCGAATTCTTGAAATAAGCCAGACGCTAACACATCAACTTTGAATCAAAGTGTCGGGAGTGCTTATTGCCGGGCAAATAGGTCATTTTCACAGAACTGCAACAGAAGTCATCAGGGATAACTCTGGAGGGGGCCATTTGCCCCATGTTTTCCAAAATGGCCCACCAAAACTCACAAATTTCTTCAATTTTCTATGTTTTGGCCCATACGATTTCTGAACTCTTGTCAAAATGGACCATGATTTTTGGGTCCAGGGTGAACCCCGAGTCATGGGTGAGCTTATAATTATGGTGGGTACTGGGCATGACCTTATTGTTGGAGAAATACATTATATACACAACAATTTCATTACTGTAACTAAATTAATTCACATAAATACCTCTTAACATAGCATTTGCCATATATACGCTTAACTGCGTAACCTAACAAACATATTTCTTAAAACATAGTATTCCACATGTCGTATGCTTTTAGCATATACTAACTCAGATTTTTCTAAATCTATAGCAGATGAATAGTAACTTTAAGTCACCATGCGATTTCTGAAAGTTACTTTCAACTTAATTTGTTTTTTATTATAATGCTAGTGGGTTTTTTTTTGTGTGAAATATTCACATTGTTCAACCTTCTAAATCAACTTCAGGTTCGTCATCGTCTTCATCATCATCAACATCATCATCATCCTCAAATTCATCGTTGATTTCTTCTTCCATCTCCATAACTTGCTCGTCTATTCTGTTCATCTCCTTAATAATCTTTTCTTCCTGTTCGATGTTGTCGACCTCGTCAGGTGGCGGACAGTTGGAGCAGCGAGGACTGTTCAGGCCGTAGTTGAGGCATGTAGGACCAACACACTGACAGCAGCCGTGGTCATGAAACCATCGGTACTGACTGGCCCCCATGGACTTACAAGCATCTTTACACTTCTGCATGGCGCTACATTCGGACATGAACGCCACTGTACAGTTAGTGTCTTCCTGTAACTCCGGCTTTGTCCTTTCTCTTTTACCTGAAAATACAAAAATAATATCGGTATCACTTCCAATTCCCTGCAAAACGTGTTTGGACGAATTTCTATAATTGTAATCTACATTGTAGTAATGCTTATAAAAATACTGTACTGATTTCGCCGAATCAGTTCGCTGTCATTTTGACTTGAAAAGAATTAAATCCCAAGCAACTTAAAGCAAGCTCGCCTGATGAGGGAATGAGCATGTGAAGCTTGAGCTTGATCAATCCACTTTCGGTTATTGTTCGGAAATGATGATGCAGATGAACAGACAGACAGAATGGAGGACAAACAAGGGCAGTAATATAGAATGTAATACCCCTTACAATCTACAATCATGGGAATAATAAATTTTAAATTGATCAGTCTAAAATAAGAATGGTAATTCAGTCGAAAAATGAAAGAGGAGATTGCCAAACAAAAATCATGCAAATACTGAAATAAAATAATGAAACAAACAAAGAGCAATAACTTTAGCAAATATAATTGAATCTGAATTCTTTTTAAGCAAACATATCTTCATATCATGAATAGAATTGGTCAGAAAAACGTAGGAGATCTACGTACGGATCCAGAAAAAGCATGAATACTGAAACAAGGGCCCAATGGGCCCAAATCGCTCACCTGCAATGCAGTGATCTTTTCATATATGAATCCTGCAGTTATTTGAAAGCATGCTACAGGACCAATATAATGTCTCTCTGCACTTTGGCTTTTCACTAAAAGTCATTTAAAGATTTAAGCATACTTGATTGACGTGACCTTGAATGTGAGTCAGGGTCATTCATTTGAAAAAACTTGGTAGCCCTTCACCCCAGCATGCTACAGGCCAAATATTAGGTCTCTGGGACTGTTGGTTATTGAGAAGAAGTCGTTTAAAGATTTTAGCGTTTTTGACTCCTGTGACCTTGAATGACGGTCAAGGTCATTCATTTGAACAAATTTGGTAGCCCTTTACCGCAGCATGCTACAGACCCAATATCAACTCCCTGGGACTCTTGGTTATTGAGAAGAAGTCGTTCAAAGATTTTAGCCTTTTTGGCCCCTGTGACATTGAATGAAGGTCAAGGTCATTCATTTGAACAAACTAGGTAGCCCTTCGCCCCAGCATGCTACAGACCCAATATCAACTCCCTGAGACTGTTGGTTATTGAGAAGAAGTCGTTTAAAGATTTTAGCCTTTTTTGACCCCTGTGACCTTGAATGAAGGTCAAGGTCATTCATTTGAACAAACTTGGGAGCCCTTCACCCTAGCATGCTGCAGGTCAAATATTAGGTCTCTGGAAGTGTTGGTTATTGAGAAGAAGTCGTTTAAAGATTTTAGCCTTTTTGACTCCTGTGATCTTGAATGAAGGTCAAGGTCATTCATTTGAACAAACTTGGTAGCCCTTCACCCCAGCATGCTACAGACCCAATATCAAGTCCCTGGGTCTTGTATGTGGCTATGTAGAAGAAGTCGTTTATTTTTTTTAGCATATTTGACCCCTGTGACCTTGAATGAAAGTCAAGGTCATTCATTTGAACAAACTTGGTAGCTATTCACCCCAGCATGCTACAGACCCAATATCAACTCCCTGGGCCTCTTGGTTATTGAGAAGAAGTTGTTTAAAGATTTTAGCCTTTTTGACCCCTGTGACCTTGAATGAAGGTCAACGTTATTCATTTGAACAAACTTGGTAGCCCTTCACCCCAGCATGATACAGGCCCAATATTAGGTCTCTGGGCCTTTTGGTTATTGAGAAGAAGTTGCTTGAATGGAAAGTTGACGCCGGACGGACGGCCGGACGACGGACACCGCGCCACGGCATAAGCTCACTTGCCCTTCGGGCAGGTGAGCTAATAACCAAAGGGAATAACTTTTGCACAAAAAGTTGAATTGTAATTCTTTTCAGGGAGATGCAACTTCATATCATGAACATATAAGGTTTGATTTACCGAGCTTGAAAGAGATTGGTCAAAAAATGAAGGAGATTGTCAGTCAAATGAAAGTTTACATTGTACGAACAACATTATACCATAACACTATCGTCAAATTTGAAAAGGGAACTAACATTATTGGGCAGGGGCTTATTTGCAGGTAAATATTGGTAATTCGTGTTAAGTTGAATAAATGTTTAAGCATAAGATTTTCACTGATTGTGCGTAGAAAATGCTACAGTTTTAGTGTTGTGCTGGCTATTATACATATATTACCTATACAGTTAACGTTTCAACAATAAAACTGCTCCTAAGATAAAATAGGAGAGAGACTTGGAATCAAACTTCTGTAGTTATACCTATTAAATTCTTAAATTTTCCTACCCTACACATAAACTGGTGTTTTTCTTCAAACATCAAAAACGCCTCAAAATCAAATTAAGCTGCTATGTAGCTTTTAAATTAAGTTACTGTTCTAAATCTCTTCAGATCAGGAAATGGCTTGTTGCTGGTACATGTATATACTCAAATTACCTTCCAATACACAAGTGAAAATATCTCAATAGATGTACCTCTCATCTGGTTGGCCAAGTATATAACTTGTACATGCATTTTATAAATTTGGAAATGATGTAGAACAAGTCCAGTAAATTAAGAAATTCAGTACAAAGCACATATCCAACATGTAAATATTATAAATTTGATATTCTATAACACAAATTTCAAGTGCATGATACAGTATTGATCAACCACCAATATGCCGACTTTCCCAGTGTAAAAATTTGGTATAAAATTTTGGGGTGAACCTAATATTAACCACTTTTAACAAAGTTTTTTTTTAATTAGGGATAATACAAAAATGAAGAATTTGAAGCTAATTGAGGTAGCTTATTTATTAACAGGGCAGCTGATGATAATGATTTTTGAGTAAAAAAAAAAAAAAAAAAAGGAACTGAGTACATGTACAAAGTTTGTATGTAAATACAGGTTTTGAACATAAAAAAGTTTTTTTTTTCCAATCTCAAAATTAAGCAAAATGAAAGTCTGTTTCTTGGAATCAGTCCAATATCTAAAATCAAAATCTGGCAGACAATTCCGACTTGTGGTGAAAATTCGTTTTTTAAAATGTAAATCCAATTTACATATCATAATGTCATCGATATGCTATTGTCACGTTTTCTGCCTGCCAGTAAATTTAAAAGTACACGCAGTATGCTCATTTGTCTCACAAAAGGTCGCCCTTAAATAAAATTCATTTCTATGTACTGTCGTTGTCAATGAATTTTCATTACATACGGCAGACATGTACAAAATTTATGTATGTATGTACGGATTCAAACAAGGCCTGTCTGAGTATATAGTCTACAAGTGCACATGTTAATCGCGAACTGTGGTAAACAACTTGAACACCTGCACAAACTAGAAAGCTCTTGAGCCTGATAGCTTCTAGTCATTGTACACAGTCTGGCCGTTCAATACAATGTGAGGCATTGGGACACCTGTGTGTATGGAAGGTTGTATAGGGGAGGAGATGGGGGAGAAGCTGTGGATAGGAGTCAGGTGCATGTGGGGGTGATGAGGGGTGGGGAATTCAGGGCTAGTGGGTGGAGAAGAAATGTATACCAGTATATGGAAGGGGTGGTGGTTATTGGGAAGGAGATCTAGAGGTGGAAGAAGGGGTGAGAGGTTCAAGGGGGAAGGAGAGATGGTAGTAGGGGTGGGAGTTAAGGGAAGGAGAGATGGTAGAAGGGATGGGGGGTTCAAGGGAAGGGGAGATGGTAGTAGGGGTGGGAGGTTCTGGGGAAGGAGAGATGGTAGAAGGGGTGGGAGGTTCTGGGGAAGGGGAGATGGTAGTAGGGGTGGGAGGTTCTGGGGAAGGAGAGATGGTAGTAGGGGTTGGAGGTTCTGGGGAAGGAGAGATGGTAGTAGGGTCGGGATGTTCAAAGGAAGGAGAGATAGTAGTAGGGGTGAGAGGTTCTGGGGAAGGAGAGATGGTAGAAGGGGTGGGAGGTTCTGGGGAAGGAGAGATGGTAGAAGGGGTGGGAGGTTAAGGGAATGGAGAGATGGTAGAAGGGGTGGGAGGTTAAGGGGAATGGAGAGATGGTAGAAGGGATGGGAGGTTCTGGGGAAGGAGAGATGGTAGAAGGGGTGGGAGGTTAAGGGAAGGAGAGATGGTAGAAGGGTGGGAGGTTAAGGGAATGGAGAGATGGTAGAAGGGATGGGAGGTTAAGGGAATGGAGAGATGGTAGAAGGGATGGGAGGTTCTGGGGAAGGAGAGATGGTAGAAGGGGTGGGAGGTTAAGGGAAGGAGAGATGGTAGAAGGGATGGGAGGTTAAGGGAAAGAGGGATGGTAGGAGGGATGGGAGGTTAAGGGATGGAGAGATAGTAGTAGGGGTGGGAGGTTCTGGGGTAGGAGAGATGGTAGTAGGGGTGGGAGGTTCAAGGGAAGGAGAGATAGTAGTAGGGGTGGGAGGTTCAAGGGAAGGAGATCTAGAGATAGTAGTAGGGGTGGGAGGTTCAGGGAAAGGAGAGATGGTAGAAGGGATGGAAGGTTCAAGGGAAGGAGAGATAGTAGTAGGGGTGGGAGGTTCAAGGGAAGGAGAGATAGTAGAAGGGGTGGGAGGTTCTGGGGAAGGAGAGATGGTAGAAGGGGTGGGAGGTTAAGGGAAGGAGAGATGGTAGAAGGGTTGGAAGGTTAAGGGGAAGGAGAGATGGTAGAAGGGGTGGGAGGTTCTGGGGAAGGAGAGATGGTAGAAGGGATGGGAGGTTAAGGGATGGAGAGATGGTAGAAGGGTTGGGAGGTTAAGGGAAGGAGAGATAGTAGGAGGGGTGGGAGGTTAAGGGGAAGGAGAGATGGTAGAAGGGGTGGGAGGTTCTGGGGAAGGAGAGATGGTAGAAGTGGTGGGAGGTTAAGGGAAGGAGAGATGGTAGAAGGGGTGGGAGGTTCAGGGGAAGGAGAGATGGTAGAAGGGGTGGGAGGTTCAGGGAAGGAGAGATAGTAGTAGGGGTGGGAGGTTCTGGGGAAGGAGAGATAGTAGTAGGGGTGGGAGGTTCTGGGGAAGGAGATATGGTAGGAGGGGTGGGAGGTTAAGGGGAAGGAGAGATGGTAGAAGGGGTGGGAGGTTCTGGGGAAGGAGAGATGGTAGGAGGGATGGGAGGTTAAGGGATGGAGAGATGTAGAAGTGGTGGGATGTTCTGGGGAAGGAGAAATGGTAGAAGGGGTGGGAGGTTAAGGGATGGAGAGATGTAGAAGTGGTGGGATGTTCTGGGGAAGGAGAGATGGTAGAAGGGATGGGAGGTTCTGGGGAAGGAGAGATGGTAGAAGGGGTGGGAGGTTAAGGGAAGGAGAGATGGTAGGAGGGATGGGAGGTTCTGGGGAAGGAGAGATGGTAGGAGGGATGGGAGGTTCTGGGGAAGGAGAGATGGTAGAAGGGGTGGGAGGTTAAGGGAAGGAGAGATGGTAGGAGGGATGGGAGGTTCTGGGGAAGGAGAGATGGTAGGAGGGATGGTAGAAGGGGTGGGAGGTTAAGGGATGGAGAGATGTAGAAGTGGTGGGATGTTCTGGGGAAGGAGAGATGGTAGAAGGGATGGGAGGTTCTGGGGAAGGAGAGATGTAGAAGTGGTGGGAGGTTAAGGGAAGGAGAGATGGTAGGAGGGATGGGAGGTTCTGGGGAAGGAGAGATGGTAGGAGGGATGGGAGGTTCTGGGGAAGGAGAGATGGTAGAAGGGGTGGGAGGTTAAGGGTAAGGAGAGATGGTAGGAGGGATGGGAGGTTTAGGGAAGGAGAGATAGTAGGAGGGGTGGGAGGTTAAGGGAAGGAGAGATAGTAGGAGGGGTGGGAGGTTCTGGGGAAGGAGAGATAGTAGTAGGGGTGGGAGGTTCTGGGGAAGGAGATATGGTAGGAGGGATGGGAGGTTAAGGGATCGAGAGATGGTAGAAGTGGTGGGATGTTAAGGGAATGGAGAGATGGTAGAAGTGGTGGGATGTTAAGGGAAGGAGAGATGGTAGTAGGGGTGGGAGGTTAAGGGAAGGAGAGATGGTAGAAGGGATGGGAGGTTAAGGGAAGGAGAGATGGTAGAAGGGGTGGGAGGTTAAGGAAAGGAGAGATGGTAGAAGGAGTGGGAGGTTAAGGGAATGGAGAGATGGTAGAAGGGATGGGAGGTTAAGGGAATGGAGAGATGGTAGTAGGGGTGGGAGGTTAAGGGAAGGAGAGATAGTAGGAGGGGTGGGAGGTTAAGGGAAGGAGAGATGGTAGAAGGAGTGGGAGGTTAAGGGAATGGAGAGATGGTAGAAGGGATGGGAGGTTGAGGGAATGGAGAGATGGTAGTAGGGGTGGGAGGTTAAGGGAAGGAGAGATGGTAGTAGGGGTGGGAGGTTAAGGGACGGAGAGATGGTAGAAGGGGTGGGAGGTTAAGGGAAGGAGAGATGGTTGGAGGGTTGGAAGGTTAAGGGAAGGAGAGATGGTAGGAGGGGTGGGAGGTTAAGGGAAGGAGAGATGGTAGAAGGGGTGGGAGGTTAAGGGAAGGAGAGATGGTTGGAGGGTTGGAAGGTTAAGGGAAGGAGAGATGGTTGGAGGGATGGGAGGTTTGGGGAAGAAGAAAGGGAAGAACAGGTTGGGGTCTAGGGGAAGGAGAGATGGTAGAAGGGGTGGGAGCTCAGGGTTCAGCAGAAGGAGAGATAGTAAGAGAGAAAAGAAGTTATGGGAAAGGAGAGATGGTAGAAGGGGTGCATGGGGGTCATAAATTTGTTCATCTTATTTTTCATAAAATTGTTTATCTGTTTGATTTTCATTATGTTTTTTTGCAATTAAAAATGTCAATAAAGATGTGAATCAAATTGTTCAATAAATTTAAAATATTTACAACCATTACAAATCAACAGAAATGCTTAGTTGTAAGTTAAAAAGTTCCCTGTGGGGAGCCCCCCTCTCTCTAAGCCTCAGTTTGCCAGTTGGGAATGAAGGAACACACACCTGTGTCTGTCAGTATCTGGAGGAGAGCCAAACTTTTTCCAAACAATCTTATAGAATTTACATCCACCTTCATTTGAACTTTTGTCAAAAATTTGGTTACATAATATGGTTAGACGCAAATAAAGAGGAAAAACTTGTATAATAGTTCAGAGATTAAAATCTTTCCAAAATTATCATCTCAAGAAATCTGTGCTCTCCCCTCCATTAGATTAAGGGTGTTTGACTTGAAAAAATTCTTTTCATAGTTTAAAAGTCTCGTTTGTAATATTTTACCTTTAATTGTTTGCCTGTCAAATTAAGATCTCGCCAATGATAGAAACTGTTTGACATTAAAGAAATTAGTTTTTTAAAAGGCATTTATGAATTATAAATTTCTGCTTCAGTAATCCCGATGTAAGATGTTTCTTTCATAAAACAAGATAAGAGATGAGGAGGCCTTTAACTGCTTATCAAATCCCTCTGTTTTCCTTTTCCATTTCGTTTTTCTTTTAAATAATTACATATACAACAAATCTTCATGCAAGTTTAATATGCCAATTCTGTCACCAAACATGTCCAAATTAGCTACATGATGATTTATGAATTCCATTTCTAGGGTTTGCTGCCAACATAAATTTGGCATAAAACACATATACATACCAAATTCACAAAATATAGAGCCAGGTTTGCTTGAAATCTATCTATTTTGGATGGAGCATATGCATGATTTATGAAAATAAAAATCTTGTCAATATAACGTCTTTTACATTAGTGATTACGGAATATAGACTAGAGGGCTTTTGTTGTGGGATTTTTGAGGCAGTAAATTAAATCGGCCCCATTCAAAATTATTTCATATTTAAGCAAAATCCCAGTTTATTTCTGAATTTTTTTTCTCAATTCACCAATTTTCTTCCCAAAATGAGACAAAGAGGCCCCAACCAGTAGAGAAAGCCAGGCATGCATGCGCAGTTACAATTGTTGAAATATTTATATTATAATTACCCCGGTTAACCATTTAATCTGGGTGCAATTTTTGAAGAGGAAAATCTGATTGATATTAAACTGTAAATAGACTCACAAATCAGATGTGAAAATACTCATATTCTTGGCAGTTGACTATTAAAACACAAAACTAGCTACAGAATTTCATTTTACCAGATGTAGATGAAGTTATATACAATGTATATATGCAGTCTACGATTATGATGCAAAACCACCCGGGGTATATATAGCTTCATTACCATAACAATAAATTCACTAACCCATTAGCTCTCCGACAATGTGTGCTAATACCAGGGTTTTTTTGCAGATAAAATATTTTTGAATAGAACAGGATTTCAATTATCATTATATACAAAATCTGTGTTTGATAACATCTGCAGATGTGGTATATGATAAACGCTGCTTTTATTTGACAGATACGTATGGGTTGTCAGCATATATCTGTCTTCTAACGAGAATGATAACTGACAGCAATGGTCCTCCTGATGGCGTTGATGAACATTAAATTTAATTTCTTGTAACACTTTAAACTTATCACTATTGTCGGACACGATCATACATCATTGCCAATAAAATTCATTAATATGCATGCTGCCGTATAATTTAAATTTATAAAATATTACCAAATTATAATTAAATATTTGAACTTGAAATACAGTTTTACAATGATATCTCGTAACTACATTTGTGACGTCAACAAATTAAAGGACTTACAGATGTCGCCATTTATTATTATTGATCGAATTTTTCCCTTTTAATTTTTCCAGGAGCTTTATATATATGTATACTGTATAAGAGCTTTCTTTTTAACATTTCACTGTAATGATATAAGTTTTCATTTTTTCAGTAACAAATTTTTCACTGTTGTACAGTTGTTTTAAGTGCACCCCGGCCCGTTTGTGTTTTTGTAAGAGTGACAGTACGTCACATTGCGCTTATTAGGTCAAATATGTATATCATTACCTATAAATAATAACCAAAATCCTTGAAATTATCAATAAACATAATACTACTGTATGTATACAAACTTCTCAAATTAATTCTATACAACTGCAGGACTCCACCTCACAAATATACAATAGATTTCAGGATGAAAAATTCTGCCAACAGTTTATTTTTAAACAACTATGATGGCCTTTATACAATTCTTAACATCAGTTTAACAAAAATACACTTTTAATGACTTTAAAAATATTGAAACAACGTGTACAAAATAGCTTCATTATACCAGTTCATGTTTCCTCAAATCCCTTCATCCAAGGCTGACGATTTCCATTTTACCTGAGAATATGTATAACACAGCACACCTGTACAGGTAAGAAATCGTCGGGTAATTATAAGCGGCACTGATCGTGAACACCTGTGTGGTGTCAGGTTTAGATGAGAACCCAGCATTATTATCCCTGTCACCGACTTTTCTACCAGATCACTGTTCGCTATCTTTTAGTATATAGCTACAATGGTATTCTTGTTCTAATCAACTCAAATCAAACCGACAGACATCAAAGAAAGTTTATCCCAAAATCTGACTCAAGATTGTCGAGGACACAGTGGTATATGTGCCCCTTTGTACAATTTTGTACTATACATTAAAGCCACAAAATTGTACATTCTCAGGTACATGTGTATGACTAATTAGGCGAAACTAATATGTCCATGTATGTTAAATTTTTGGTTTCCTATTCCATGTTTTTTTTTTAATTTAAGTATGTTAACGTACATGAAAAATATCAACACAATTTCTATGATTTTGTGGTTTTTTTCTACTCTTTCTTTTGGAAATTACTATTTTGGACTTAAGATCTGTGAGTCATCATAAAAGATGAATTATCAAATGAAATGGTATTAACAAAACATCCAAAAATCATGGTCAGTTTTGCGTTTGATTCCGATACATAGATTATATATATATATATTATATACAGTGGAACTTCGTTAACTCGAACTCGATGGGACCACGAGAAAACTTGGAGTTATCCGAGTGTTCGAATTAAGCGAGCTGTCATTTTTGGTGCAAAGTTTGGTCAATATTTGTCAACATTATATAATCATTTATAACTCCGCTCTGTCGCTCATCGGTTCAGTGTAAAGACTGGTCAATACATGTAAATGTATATGTAATATTTCGTTCTGTCACTCGTAGTTTGGTGTAGTTTTGCCGATATACAGTCTCGATAAAGTTTTTTTCACTTAGGCCTAGTCACTTCAATAACGATCCGATATTCATGTCATGTTTGCAAAAGGAATAACGATAAAATGGAATTCAACCGAATAACAATTTATTAATGTCATATCAAATAACCGATTATATGTAAAACGTAACATAACCATTATCTTATATTGGACATATAAACTACTGTTTGATAGTCCAACTTACGTTTTACCGACAACCACACCATTTCCATGTGTATTAGCACAGGAAGTTGGTACTGCGCATGTGCGTATAAAATGTTACTGTTACTGAGTTGGCGTTTTATCCGATTTAATAGACAGCACTGACCGTTACAGTTGTACTCTGAACACCTTCGCAGTTGTTATGCTATTGTTTCAGCAGTAAGTAAAACAGTACTTTTTATCACAGACAGTTGTTGTTATGATTCCACCGACAATTTTCTTTCATGAATTTATGAAACACTTATAATCGCGTATAATAATCGGTAGAATTGTAGTGCCGTTACAAACGGAATTTCGATGTTGAAAAAATGTTGGCGTTTACAACCGATCGTTGTTGAGTTATTCGATCATTTTAAGTAGGATTTTTATTGTTGGGACCAAATTTTCACTTCGTATTATCCGAGTTTTTCGAGTTTTCTTAATTAGAGTTTTCCGAGTTTTTTTTACTAGGATAAAGAGAGAATTCGGCCGGGACTGACGAAGTTCTTCGAGTTAAGCGATCTAAGAGGACAAAAAAAAAAAAACGCCTGCCATCTGGGTTTTTTTCAGCCTAGATCTGTAATCATGATGTCAGATAAAATTGAGATCACTATCGACAGCAAACAGCTGCAGAACTTAAATCACTATAAAGCTTCAGACTTATGTGTTAATACTACTATATACACATCAGGTGTGTCGAAGATGGAATCTCAAGACACATTGGATACACATTTACATGGTAAAATGTAAGGTGTTAAAAAGAGAGTAGCTTGTTTTGAGGGCTTAAACCACTGATAATATGGGTCAACGTGCGCTCCATTAATATTATAATGGTTAAGAAAATTACATATCTGATAAAATTTTCCAAAACTTACAGTTTTCCCAAGAAAATTTCTTTCCTAATTTCTCAATTTTCTTTCAATATTTCACAAAATGGCATCATCCGAACCATTGAAACAGCCCTTCCCTTATTTTTTATTCAAATTTTCCAAAATTTACAGTTTTCCTCAAGAAAAAAATTTCTTTCACGATTTCTCAATTTTCTTTCAGTATTTCACAAAATGGCATCATCCGAACCATTGAAAAAGCCCTTACCTTATTTTTTTTTTTTTTATTTATTTTTTAAAAATTTTTCCTATTTATGATGGGGGGGGGGGGTATCAGACATCAGTGAAAACAGTTGCAAATGGAATTGACTAAAATACACAGGAAATGCCCGAGGGCCTATTTCTAAATTGATGGGTTATCATGTCTGATTCATTGTAATGACAGACAGCAGGCGGAAGCACCATGGTAAAGGTTACCATGTAAAATTACAGTGAGAACGTCTGGTCTATTACAGAAGGTGAAACGAAGGTCGTCTGCAGACAGACACTTGCAGCCATCTCTCAAGGTGCACAGAAATAATACATATTGGTTCTTCACGAGTCACAGCGGGCAATTAACTTGAGATAAGTAACGGCCTGTATTATATAACAAGTGCATGATAAAATTTTAGTTGGAGCAGCTCGGATATTATTGTGAATTTTTCATTCTTTTTTTTTGTGGATATTTTTTATTTGCTTTGATTACCTGGGGTATATATATTCTTCGTGAAAAAATTCATGTATACATATAATTCATAATGAATTTGAATTGATATGTGACTTTTTCATTTAGTCTGTGTTTAAATATTTGTGATATAAAATTATATTCAAATTGTTATACTTTGGACATACAATACATTTATACGGCTATCATCCAGAAAATCAAGCTATTTTACTTATTAGTACCAATGAAATAGTATTTTTTCAGTTTCTGGAAAACAAAACCCAACAAAATATGAGCCCCATGATCCTATTTTACAGTATTCCAAACTTTAATAGGAATTTTATGATTGGAATTTCATTCAGATATATCATGGACACAAGCTTCTAATATAATTGATAACAGTATGATTAAAACCAAGTATGAAATTATTCTGTGTTATAAATATTGATTATTTACCTTTAATGAGAAGAATATTTTTGACAGGTTTAGCGTCAGAGGCAGGGTATGTGAAGGATTTCCATCTCGCTAATAAATCTTCCTCCTCTGTCAGAACATTGAAGAGTTCGGGGAGTGGTTCCTTTAATTCCTCTACAGAACTGGAGTTATCCATACCCTCCTCATTATCTTTGGGCTTACATAATCCTGTAACAAACAATAGGAAATTAGCGACAATTCAGCAAAAAAATATAATTTCTTAAACACATGTAACATACCAAATATATACTGCAAGCTATTTTTATCTGGTGCCAAATTTAGCTATATACTGTAAACGTGGTTATTTTCGCGAGTGGTTAATTTCGTGATTTCATTATACATGTGGAAATCATTTTTGCGATCAACCCACCTGCATTTGTAGTTCAAATATACTCAATCAAATAAATATCAAAATAATACATGTGGGGGAAATTTTCGCGATCAAAAGGGATCCGTGTAATTAGCGTAATTTTCCCCCTCACGTAAATTTCCACATTTACAGTATGCTAAACTACGATTGAAAAGCTAACAATGGAACACAGCCCTATAGCTAGCTAGCATTTCATCAACTATTGGTGATTTTGTTTCAACACCATCTCTTTTTCATATTTGTCTGTTTATTGAGGACTTCTGTTATCTATAAAATGTGAATATTTGGACTCCATGATCATGACGATGAAAACACTTTTTATCAGCCGGTAAACATATGAATATGGCCATGGTCATGTATCACTTCAGCTGTCCATGCCATGGAATGTTTATCTAGCAAAAAAAGCCATTCTAAGGCATTACTTGTAGTTTTTGGGATCAGATTTAAAACTAGTACTGCCTCATTATAAATCAGGTGATGAACTACGTATACAGCTGCACCAGTCTAACCTGCAGATATAAGAGTATATATATGTGTGTGCATGTTTCTGGCCATGAAGCAATTGAAGGTGTTTTTTTTTGCTTTGTTTTGTGTATGGACATATAGGATGTTTTGTTTGCATGCTGGGTTTAATTTATCGCCCTGTGATGACAGCAAGCGTAATTTTGAGGCAGGGTCTCCTTGTAGTAGTTGGTGACTACCTCACTGAACAATGTACAGGAGGCCTGCTGCACGCCACCCAGAGCAATTACATAATTAGGGTTACAAATGTCTTACTCAAGGACTACCACAACGACACAGACTGGCCGGCCTGTTTCTCAGCTTCCAGAGAAACACAAACTCACATGGGACGCACGCATGGAGCATCGATCACTACACACCTTGGATCTTCACCTGAGATTAAGTTTCCAGCCATCAAAGGACTGAGCTATCTACCATGGTCCCAGCTGGCATACATATGCATGAGATGACCGTGATTCTAATGATATCATTTTCAAACAGCCACCTCATTTACACCAGGGACACTACATATACTACAAAGTGCTTGCAATTAGCCGTACCCAAGATAATTTTTTCTACTCCATCGGACAGGTTTTTAAAGAATTATGTACAGCTAATAAGAATCATATTTTAAAATCCATGCATGTTACAACAACTTTCAAAAGATGTATAGCTTGGTAACCTACGCTTGGATGTCCAGAGTGTAAAAAGTTGCTGGCTATTTATCAAATTGTCTGTCATGGCCAATTATCTGGTACTCATCAGCTATACGTCAATTCTGATCAAGCTATTTACATGGAAATAAAGTAGTTATAATCAAAATTTGGACTGGAGCCACTGGACGTTTTTGTGTTCATGTTATTACTAACTCCCAATCCCTCTACAATTCATGGCTGCCGTCCATTAGATGAATATTTAAAATCAATAACAACTTAAAATCGTCTATATATATATAGACATGTTTATGTGGATTGGTTTTTATTATGTTCAAATTTACCAAAATATTTAATGGTACTAGTACATGTACAGAAGCTTAAGATCGGAAGAGCTGTGACTTGACGAATTTCCATGTATGGCAATTTTATAATCTTTAATATTTCCTGTTGGAGAATATTATGAATTGAACATTAGATTAAAGCATTTTGTAAATTAATTCATCACATCATTTGATGTCAAAACCAGAACCTCTGTTCGCATCAGACAGAATAGCCAATGAATCGCCTTTTCAAAATCATCATTGATAATTTCTTTTTTTTAACTAATTTTCTATCTTTTTCGATATATCATGCAATGATGCATATGGACAACAATGATTTAAGTAATTCCTCGGACAGACTTACCCACACAAGCACAACAGTCCATAAACAAACTGTCCAGACACAGAGTGCAGTTTTTAAGGCACTTGGAGTTGGTAAAATTCCCAAAGTCACATGAACAAGCGTCTATGAGAATACATTTGCTCACAATAGGACCACAGATGGCTTCATTACAAGCTTCCACAATACACAGACTTCCCAAAATGGTCACCAAGGTGACACAGAAAAATGCACAGCCCTTCATCCTGTACAGTGGTACCTGAAAAGAAGGAAAAATTTTAAAATCACATCATAATGAAATAATTATAAATCAACAGCAACCGGCAAAGTAAGGGAGATAACCGACAAAATAAGGGAGATAACTGGAAGCAACAAATCAAACTTGGATATTTTTTTTAATAAGTTGATGGTTACAATTCCAAAGGTACATGTGCTTGGAATCGACAGAGAAATCATATTATATTATTTTAATGTCTTTTTTACTTGACTTTTGCAATAGACAATAAATATGATTTTGACTCTCCAGGGATCTATCTACAGATTTTCACTACTGATTATGTGAAGTTAAATTTCTCCTCAGGATTTTGTTCCATTTTCCCCCTCAGACTTCTGTTAATTTCCCTTCAATATTGAATTTTCACTCATTTTGAAGGCAATATATCCCCAAATCCTCCAGATTTCTTTCCTTATTAACCATTTGCTGTTTTCACTTGGAAGAAGTGGTTTTTTTAAGGTAAAAAACTGAAACTTTGTGATTTTCCCCCTTTTCAGAACATATTTACATTTATACCTCTTTTGTCTAAAAAGTTACATAGTTTCCCCTTAATTCTAGATTAATCCGTGTCTGCTCTCCCGTTTTCAAGAATACCATTCTTCAATGTCTATTCGACATATATATTATACATTGTTTGATAATTCTGCCCTTTCAGATTTGTTTGAGTTCTAGATATGAAATCAATACATGAATTATTTTTGTAAAAGCTTAAGGTATAAATTTAACCAGGCCCTTATATAAGGTTTACATGAATGTGTTTGTCCTCAATCTATCAGTCTAGTGTCTGGTTATAATGAAGGAATTCTTCATAAGGCAGTTATCTAATTCTTATAATATATTAATTAATATAACAGCTCTTTTAATGGCTATATATAATATTCCTAAATATATTGTTTCCTTTTCTGAAATGAAAATTGGAATGATAATAATAATTTTCCAAATTTTTATGAAAACTTTGTCCTAATTGATGTACAATGTAAGCAAAAGTTATTGTAAAATTGAGGTTAAAAACCTTAAACCACCGGAAGTTCACATTTTTTAAAAACATAAATGAATATAACTGTGATTTATCTAGGAAAACACTGCCCCATATAGTGCAGACTAGACCATCCTTAATATAATTACCTGTTTTTACTCCCTTGTTCATTAATCAGTCCATTTACCATAACATAAGGCCACATTAAAAATATATTTGTTTCTTTTCTCATGACTAAATAAGTTACCAAGTCACTATAGGATTAGCAATATAGACAGTGTGCCATATAAACACATCTTTAATTTGTAGATTTATCAGGCTATGTGAAAGTGAAATGGCGCAATTGTAGACAAGATTTGTACATGTGTTGAAGGGGGAGGGGGGGGGGGGGGGGGGGGGGGGGGGGGGGATTTTAAGGAAAAATATATAATGTAAGTATGTATAATGTTCATGAGCTAAATGATCAAATATATATCAATAGCATTATAATATATTTGATACAGAGATCTAATATCATACATACAAGCTTATAAATCTACATCACTACATGTATAATTTATATGAATTTTTTTGTTTTTTAATTAGCCAAAAGTCAAATAAATCAAGCCATGATTGTGTCCTGGCCATGGTGAGTCATGTATTTTATATATATAATTCAACAGTATCTTTATATATAGTGATCACGATCGACAAACTCATCCTAGTTTAAGACAATTTAATTATATGACTTGTTACTTGTTGGAGTAATTAATCTAATTTTCTCTTTCAAAACTTACTCAAAAACATCCCTTAATTCATAAGGTAGTTCAACAAATTCTGTTTTATGTGTATACGTACCTACTTTAAAAGGTTGTTGTTGTTTTCATTCAAATATGTGATGGCTGAAATAAACATTTCAATTTTTTCGGTTTGGTCTGGTGAAAAATGAATAATTATCAATGAAATTAGTTGAATAGCCAACTCTACGCTTGGTTGAAGACGAGAAACAATTACAACTTGGGCCTAATTGCATTCCCACACACATTGTTTGTGTATCTGGTCGACGAGGGAGGGCTTCACCTGTAGTCATAAACTAATCGTGTGGTATATACTACAGCGGTTAGGTTGCGATGTAACTGTCACTTTGACAGATGGACTGTACTAAATATAAATGATCTACATGTATACATATATATAAATTTCATCATTTTCCTAACAAGAAAAAGTCATGTCTACGACTCTTAATAAAATTTTTAAAAATCCTCCTTTAATCCCTCTATGATTTTTTGGTGTGCATTAATTGCATCAGGTGATATCAAAAAATGAAGGGAATATCCCTATGTAAAATTAAAACGCATATAAATCATTCAACTTGTCTACATCCTCTAAAGAATGTCATCCTATATAGCTAACTTACAGAAAGCCAAATTCTTCGTAATTAGTCCCCACAATAAAATTAAAACATCATTTGGACAACAAGAACTCCATAATTGCTTCCTTATTTTTCTGGCCCCTCGTAATTTCCTCCTGGTGGGAATTTACTACCAGAATGACCAGGAAAACACTAGTAATATAATATAAGCAGTAATGGATCAACTGCCGATGACACCAGGTAGCTGGGTTTACAGTTTCTGTCCAGAGCTCTGAGGTCCTGGGTTCAAATCTAATGACCAGGTGGCTGGGTCACCGTTTCTGCCTAGAGCTCTGATTATGAGGTCCTGGGTTCAAATCTGATGACCAGGTAGATGGGTTACAGTTTCTGTCTAGAGCTAGTGCTCTGATCATGAGCATGATGAGGTCCTGGATTCAAATCTGATAACCAAGTAGCTGGGTTACAGTTTCTGTATAGAGCTCTGAACTCCGGGGTTCAAATCCCTATTATCACTCCATGGAGGGAGATGAATTTATAGGATCTCGGTTATGTCTATATCTTCCAGGTACAAGACTTTCTTGGAGGAGTACTAGTCAGTATTGTATACGTAGAGTGTATGGATTCTGACAATCAGTATTGGTGGGAAGCTCAAGTTCGAGGTCCCAGGAACAAGAACATGTAATTATAATGGGTTCAGCTGTTTGTCCTCTTACTATGTCCAAATTCCTTTACCGTCATCAATGATGATGATTATGGTATGTATACATGTGCATTGTATTACATCAGCTTCAGGCAGCAGGGATTTCAGCACTCTTTTTGACATTTATATTTTGTTTGAACAGTTTTTTGTTTTTGACAGCTTTAATTTAAATTTCTTTTTTATTCCAACTTTCGACGAACAGTGATCTTGGGCACTGCAAAATCAGCGAAAATTGGCAAAAGTGAAAATTGTTGAAACAAAAATTGTTTATGATTTATAATAAGGTACGTAGTGTCATGTGGTTATATTCACACGGTCATCTGAATCTAAAGTAGAGCACATCAATTTGTAAAAAACAAAATGTTGTCTCCCAAAACCGAGGCTGTCTAAGTTGATTCTCTTGATGAACTTCCAACATGTTTAACCTAAGAAGGACCTTAGAATACACAGTACAAATGAAGTAAAATTCTTATCACCATCGACATCGCTAGCTGTATATAGGTCTAGCTGACACACAGTTGGTCACATACAGTTGACAGTTATGGTCATCGTGTACCGACTGCTGTGTGGAGTGTGTGTATAATGTTGGACATTCATTTTACAATCATGTATATGGCAAATACAACTTGTATTGTAACATTGTCTGGGGTAAATAAAAATGTCAGATAATTTCGGAATCTAAACATGCAAGAATGGTTCCCTTCCATTTGACATTCGGACGAAGCCAAAACTAGCCCTTGAAATAAGATCTAAATATTATTTTCTATTATGTACGACGTTAATCTCGCGTAGATGACAATTTAATTCGATGTGGAATCGTTAATAAGTATCATCATATTCAACACTTGGTGTGATTTAACAGTTGAAATAAGTCTATATAGCCTAGCAAAAAGTTATGAGAAACTTCGAAATAGTGAAAATACGTTGAGAGTCGAGTCCTGCAATAAACTCGTCTCTTGTGATAGCCTACCTACAATACACAGGCTACAGTATAACAGAAAGAACGTTACCTGATTCGTTGTCCTGCTCAATCACATGCTAAAGAACTAAATCCCAATTTTCCTTTGTGGCGATGAGTTCCTCACGTTAAATTCTGTACCTACTGCACCCAGTCACTTCCTACGGAATCTGGCTCACTTATAAACAAAACCACCAAACTATCGCAGTATCTTCTCTGTAAAGCGCGTAATTGATCGTGATCTGATCAGGGGCCCTCCACGGGGGATTCTGCTATTTCATTTAATTTTGTAGCAGCTCACATGCGCCACTGGAATTTATTTAAGGCGTGCAGCTGGATTATAATTAAACTATTTTAAGAAAGTGGCAACTCTTACATAATTCATAAACATGGTGGAATCTAGGCTTTATTTTTTTCTGTACACTCCGTCAAGGCGTATTATACAGTTGTTGGCAGAGAGTGAGTTCGCCAAAATTAATTCTGGGGCCTAAATGCAAGTTATAGCAGAATTAATTTTGGCGAACTCACTCTCTGCCAAATCCTACAGTATACACTTTTTTCAGTGATTTTTCGTGAACTGTTCGAAATGCCGATTTTAAAAAATCTTTGCATGCTGAAAGATATTGGTTTAAAGTTCCTTTTCATAATATTTTCATTAATTTCCTTTGCGATGCATTAGTCAGGGAAATCCAGTTATTTACACATTTTTTTTTCTTGCATCACCATTTTGACGATAGAATACTTAATTTGGTTAGCATCGTATGAAGGAGCACGGTGCCAAGAGAAATAAGGATTTGTGGTTAATTTTGGACATAAAATGCATAAATTACGCCAGAGACCTATATACTAGTATATAGGTCTCTGATTACGCGTGGAAACTCTTGATATTTCTTTTTCAATACACAAAATATTTCAAGAAATCCATCCATAATGGATGAAGTATTTAAAACAGTTGAAAAAACAAATCATTTAAAGCATTATCAAATTTTGCAAACTTACCTTGTACTTAAATATTGTACATCCATGATTTCGCTAAAGTAAACTGCATACGACTGGAATTTCAGTCAAACATCGTCATCTCTAATACTGTAATAAACATGTCATGCCCGCACTGGGGCTTGAAATAGTTCCACACCAGAAGGTCTGAGCTAAATCGGGACATAAAATTAAACATTTCAGCACACGAAAAACAAACAAAAACAAAAACTTCATCCCGACCATAAACATATTCAGTGACCCAAGGGTAACACATTCTAGCCAAGTTCGCCGTTACACTGAACACTAGATCTATTTGACGAAATTTATGATTTCTGGTGCTGCTAGCCTGAACTTTGAATAGTTTAATTTGATTTCCAGGTTAATGTTATTGCTGAGACTATATAATCAGATATAATTATTTATAACATTACCCTATAATTTTTTGCCAGAGGTAAGGGAGATAATTCTTTCAACCAGTTTCGTAGAGAATAGGCCTACGCCAAACAAGAAACGGTACTTGAAAAAACCCCCATTTAAATCTAGAAATTAAAATGATATTAGAATAATAATACTAATAAAAATCTTCTTGCCTCATTTACATTGACCTAATTAGCATCTTTTTTCTCTCTCAAATTTTTAATTTAATTATGCAAAACCAGAGATATACGTCTTTCTTATAACGAACAATCCCACTGTTCAGTTTTTTATTGTGGCTAACACTGACTCGCTATCTATACTAATGGAGTTTATATTGTAATATCTATATGATGAATGTGTTGTATGTGTGTGTATGTGCATGTATTATATCTAATGTATCAATATGTTAGAAGTCTGAAAAAAATGTTAACCTTATTATAGAATCAAATTGTGATTCGCTTGTGAAAAAATAAGCAGTCATATTGTATATATTAAATAACAATTGATACAAATAATGAATGTTTCAATTGAAAAAAAACTTACTGCAATAGGTATGGCATTTTAAAAGAATCCATTTGATAATTTGAGAAATGGATAGGTGGTGCAAGGGGAACAACTCCTTTAGAAATCGTGTAAAATGTGGTTTGTGTCTATGTGGGATCTCATAACGAAGGATTATCTATACAAAATCTATTCATTTAAAAACAAAAACAAAAACAAAATAAAAAAAAAACCACCAAAAAAAAAACCAAAAAACTCATGTCACCGATATGTACTACTCCTATCCGTTATATAATGGAAATAGATTGAAGAAAAGTTCCAGATAATATAAATTGTTTTTATTTACATTAGGTAATAAGTAATTAAAATATTCCCTTAAGAGAAAATATGATTAAATGTAAAATGGCTAATCATACTACATTCATACACTTATATACTATCCGACGATGTATTTATTTGTACACATGGTTTTAAGATTATGTAAATTTATTGGTAGGCTCTTAAAATCTAGTTGTTCAATTTTAGGGCTGACCATAAGCAAAATAAAGTAATATGTTTTTGTGAATAAAACATGTGAAACTTTTTTTTTCTCCTTTGGGCGAGCTTTATATTAAACTTCGGACCGACATTATCTTTTCCTTCAGGCGAGCTCTATTTCTAACCCGGTCTTGTTACACACTTACAGTCCTTAAGATCATCTGTCTGTTTCTGATGCCATTTACACAAAGTGTTTTCATTTTATAGATCTTCATTCGAGGTCCACTAGACCAGATTATCAGATGTAATCTCCTTGAATTGGTAATTGGTTGCTACAAAAAATTGTACACATTAGAGTTTAAATCTGTTTTCTTAATTTACAAATGTATTTTACTCCTTCATACATTTGTAAGTATTAATTAAATAACCAAGAGGCACAATGGGCCTGTATCTCTCATATGATTCAAAATGAATGCCCCTTCTTTCCATTACTTATCATTATACATGTCAATCATCAAGTGGTTCTCTGCTATCCAGATGAAATAATTTGAAGATGTTTTTGCATGTTTAACCCCAGTGACCTTTAAAATTGGTCAAGGTCATTCATTTAAACAAATTGTGTGGATCCTCATTCCATTATGCATCTGACCCAATTTCATGTCCTTAGGGCTATAAATAAGGGACAGACGACACATCACAGTATATTAGCCCAGTAAAGAGGAGCTTAACATTCAAAGCAAAATATAAAATTTGTTATCAAACTTAAATCCATGACAAAAAACAAGAATATCTGCATTATTTGCTCAGCATTTCCTTTGCACAGCAAAGTTTATTTATTACATGAAATGTATCACTCACAAACAATGGAAATAAATTTCTTCAATCCTACATGGTATGTTTATAGAGACGAAATGGTACCAATCCTACAGGTAAAACATACAACATAGGTAATACATATTGTACAGGTAATACATATTGTACAGGTAATACATATTGTACAGGTATACATACTGTACAGGTAATACATATTGAACAGGTAATATATATTGTACAGGTAATACATACTGTACAGGTGTACATATTGTTCAGGTAATACATATTGTACACGTAATACATATTGTACAGGTATACATATTGTACAGGTAATACATATTGTACAGATAGTACACATTGTACAGGTAGTACACATTGTACAGGTATACATATTGTAGAGGTAATACATATTGTACAGGTAATACATATTGTACAGGTATACATACTGTACAGATATACATATTGTACAGGTAATACATATTGTACAGGTAATACATATTGTACAGGTATACATATTGTACAGGTAATACATATTGTACAGGTAATACATATTGTACAGGTATACATATTGTACAGGTAATACATATTGTACAGGTAATGTATATGTTATAAGGGTAGGATGCATGGTAATATACTCAAAAACCTCAATAAGCAAAGAATATATCTAAACCACTGAGTATAAAGCTAAACGTTTACACATTCAGGCTGGATAACCTAATACAAGGATACATAACAAAAGGGCAGGAAACAATGGAAAGGATTAGGGAGAAAGGGGGACAGGAGGGTCTTATCTCAAGTGTGACAGAGTGGAGGGGAATGAGCGAGGGAGGGGGAGGGGGTGGATGAGGGGGAGGGGACAGAAGGGTCTTATCTCAAGTTTGACAGAGTGGAGGGGAATGGGTAGGGGAAGAGGGTAGGGGACAAAAGGGGGTCTTATCTCAGGTGTGACAGAGGGAAGGGGAATGAGCAAGGGAGGGGGAGGGGGTGGGGGTGGGGGGTGGATGAGGGGGAGGGGACAGAAGGTTCTTATCTCAGGTGTGACAGAGTGGAGGGGAATGAGCAAGGGAGGGGGAGGGGGTTGGGGTGGGGGGTGGATGAGGGGGAGGGGACAGAAGGTTCTTACCTCAGGTGTGACAGAGGGAAGGGGAATGAGCAAGGGAGGGGGAGGGGGTGGGGGTGGGGGGTGGATGAGGGGGAGGGGACAGAAGGGTCTTATCTCAGGTGTGACAGAGTGGAGGGGAATGAGCGAGGGAGGGGGAGGGGGGGGGGGGGGGGGGTGGATGAGGGGGAGGGGACAGAAGGGTCTTATCTCAGGTGTGACAGAGTGGAGGGGAATGAGCGAGGGAGGGGGAGGGGGTGGGGGTGGGGGGTGGATGAGGGGGAGGGGACAGAAGGGTCTTATCTCAGGTGTGACAGAGTGGAGGGGAATGAGCGAGGGAGGGGGAGGGGGTGGGGGTGGGGGGGTGGATGAGGGGGAGGGGACAGAAGGGTCTTATCTCAGGTGTGACAGAGTGGAGGGGAATGGGTAGGGCAAGAGGGTAGGGGACAAAAGGGGGTCTTATCTCAGGTGATTTAGAGTGGAGGGGAATGAGAAGGGGAAACAGGATGAGGGCAAAAGGGTCTTTTATTAGGTTTGACAGAGTAGAGGGGACATTGGGGCAGGAAAGGGGAAAGGAAGAGGACAAAAGAGGGGATAATTGGAGGAGGGTAAGTGACTTCTTTTCCCCTTTTAAGGGGCAGGGAAGGGGGTGTGGTGGGGAAGGAGGTGCTAGGGGCAATAGACATGGTCAGAATACTGGATATGACACAAAATACTACAGGATCACATGCACAGCATGTCCCAATAAACACTGTTTAAAAGTAGCCCAGCTTATGTACAGATAACAGATAATTAATGTTCAAATCCATGTATCTTCTTATAAAATATCACCTTCAGCTATCTACCCCTGGTAAATATCACCCTCAGTTATCTACCCCTGGTAAATATCACCTTCAGTTGTCTACCCCTGGTAAATATCACCTTCAGTTATCTACCCCTGGTAAATATCACCCTCAGTTATCTACCCCTGGTAAATATCACCCTCAGTTGTCTACCCCTGGTAAATATCACCCTCAGTTATCTACCCCTTGTAAATATCACCCTCAGTTATCTACCCCTGGTAAATATCACCTTCAGTTATCTACCCCTGGTAAATATCACCCTCAGTTATCTACCCCTTGTAAATATCACCCTCAGTTGTCTACCCCTGGTAAATATCATCTTCAGTTATCTACTCCTTTTAAAACTTTAAAGACCTGGCAAACAAGCTGAACGGGCCTCAATTTGATTCAAACAAATAATTCTTTGAAAAACTGTGAATGATTTAATCATCGCTATATTTATAATGAATATACCCCACAACAGTGTAATTAATGCTAATCTAATCATTTCAATTAAAATCATAGTAACTGTTCAATAACAAATGGCGTTAAATACCACAATTATCCACAAATAAGCCCCTCCCCCAGTGTAAAAGTTTAGCATCATACTTATCCTCAAATAAGCCCCCCTATCCCAGTGTAAAAGTTTAATACCGTATTCATCCATAAATACGCTCCCTCCCCTAGTGTCAAAGTTTAGTACCATATTTATCCTCAAATAAGCCCCATCGTCCAGTGTAGAAGTTTAGTACTGTACTTATCCTCAAATAAGCCCCATCCTCCAGTGTAAAAGTTTAGTACTGTATTTATCCTCAAATAAACCCCTTCCCCTAGTGTTAAAGTTTAGTACTATATTTATCCTCAATTAAGCTCCCTCCCCAGTGTAAAAGTTTGGCAGCACTTGCATGTAATTCTGAACCACTAATTAGGTGAAAATAACCATTTTGATATTGACGATTCTGTACAAGTACAATTTAACAACATCCCATAAAGAGTCACGTCGGGGTGACCTTTAAGATGAGTGTTTTTCACTTTCAGGGGGAATTGTCAATTTGTCGATGTCATTGAAGCAAAACATTTTGTCACATCATACATCTGAAGCAAACCATTTCGACGCAACATGTATATAGCTATATGCTTTGTGGGTCAAAATGGCTTGAAACAAATTGTCAGAGTATGCAAGCTATGCACTCTAGTCATGCTAATTCGGTCACAACAAATTCACTTCCAAGATTCTGGAAGTGGTCATTTGATTGGCTAATCCAAAAGGTCGACCCGACGTGACCCCTTATGGGATGTTGTTAGATGTTCATGTAACGTAGTGAGAATGCGGATCTAGATTTTAATTAGATTGGTACAAGTAAAGGTGGAAGGGTTGGGGTTGGGGGCTTATTCACAGATTAACACGGTAAAGAACATGCCTACAAGTGACTTGCACAGAAGTTTAAAACATATGGCTGACAACAAGAGAAACACAAACATTTTTACACAGGTCATTAAGCTCAAAACATTCTGATAGCACCTATGAGTATGTAAAGGAAAGAGAATTTAATATCTGGGTTGGATCCTGTGATCAATTCTTAATGGCAAGACAGGTCCTTAAGACTCTTTTTAATTAATTGACATCTGGAGTTATAGAAAAGATGGTAAATTAAAAGGGAAAGAAAGAACTCCTTTTTCAAGTTTTGTACAAAGCGAAAAAAAAACCCAAAAAACTGTATAATAAAAATGTTACTTATTGGGTTTTAAGTAAGTTTTTTCAAATAAAATGGATTTAGTGTGAGTGATTAAAAAAATTATTATTATTTTTTTTTATATAAAACAGTAATTTATCTATTTTTTTTCCAATTTAAACATAATTTAGTGGATTTAAAAAAAAATTATAATTTTATTTGTGTTTTTTTTTTTAATATATTCAGAAACACAAGATAAATTCTATGCCGAACCCAATACATTGATGATATTTATAGGGACCTGCCCTATGTATTTTGTAAAACAGACTATAGACTAATTAGTTTCTAATTTCACATGGTTTTGGAGAAATGGTCTTAAGTTTGTGGAGAAAACTGCTACTGTATAGTCTGTTCTTTTATTGTACATTCCTGGAAACAGGGATTCTTTGTCTGGTGCCAAAAATAGGCTATAGTCTGTTTCTGTAAACATTGGCTATCATTTGTTTTTTACTTTACAATCCTGAAAACAGGAACCTCTTGTATGAAATAAAAAATAGGCTATAGTTTTAGAGTGTGTTTCTCTTTTTACAAGTTCAAGTAGAAAGGGTCTAAGTTTGAGGTTAAATTAGGCTATATAGCCTGTTTCTCAAATCTCAAGCTGTCCTGTGTGTGGGTGAAAACAGACTATAGTCTGTTTCTGTAAATATATTGGTTATAGAATGTCATATATTTACGTCTTGTAGAGACAAGAGAAGCACATTTTTGGCAAATATAGCTTAAGATTACAGTTTGTTTTCCAAACACACAAAAAACTACCATGATGAAAGGATTATACAGGAAATGGTGCCTTATATCAAGAATACACTTGAGAAAGTGAACAATAGCATAAATATAATTTGATTATTATATATACTAGGACTGTTAACAAATCATAAGCCATCACACTCCAGAATGCCTCAATATATATAATACTGATAATTCTTTTAACATACAGGATTCAAGGATTTCTAAATAAATTCCAATAAAGGACATGTATGCATATATTTTATCAAGAGGCACAAAGGGGCCTTAATTTTCATATGCTGTTGATCATATATGTAACAGTATATATATATGATAAACAGCATATCACATGGAAACCAACTTTTTTTCTTGCTATATATACATATATGTATGTATACAGTGTTTATATATCTATAACTCATAATTTTAAATATATTTCAAATGAATAAATTAAATTTGGAAAATGAGAACTCATTCAGTATAAACATAAATGTGCATAATTTAGTCATTTCAATAAATGTGCATATTTCTGTAATTCCATGGACCAAGCAAACAAATTGAAACCTGTTACAATTTTGTAAAGATATAACATTGAACAGGTGCCCTGTGCAAGTGAATACTGCAAGCTTCAGCACGAATAGTATATGGAATAGAAACTAGTTACAACTCTATTTTAATATCACAAATAGCACAAACTCCCTAAAATGGATGATTTTTGCTTAAAGAATCAGTCGTCAAAGAAGCAAGGAAAAGAAAAACCACACAAACGCATTATTTTCATTACAGGTTTTACACAGCAAAACCATGAAACGGTGCCCAGGTGTACGTATAATACATCTAGCACACATACAGTTACTGGTAAAGATTTTTTTCTTTACATAAAAACAATATCATACTCATGTATATATGAAGTAAAGCCAATGACTTTTCCAGGTTTTTCAACTGATTTGCACTACAAATGAAGACAATTAACAATGTTCATATAATATCTAAAGCATTCAATATGAGTAACAGAATCTCCATGTAAATTAACCGTAAATACTTAGCAAAAATCATTCTATCGACTGTAAAGTCACAATAAAAGCTAATGTACCCTTGAAAATTTGTATACTGCACCAGGCATTGACAAAAAAAAAAAAAAAAACAGAAAATAAAATAGATTCTAGTACAAAAAAAAATTAGCATAAAAATTAATGAATTGAATATCAATTATTGATGATAAAAAATCTAAATCCCACAACCACTATAAAGCATTGTTTTTTCCAAAAAAAAAAAAAAAAAAAAAATAAACAAATCAAAGGAAAATGGTTAATTTTCACCATATACTATAGTACTTTTAAATTAATTTCATTACAAGTGGTTTTGGACACAAGTTAAAATATACATCGAATTTAAAGATAACAAGATTTTCTTGAACAGTTGTATAGGTCATCATGTGATGGCTGATAGGAATTTCCCTTAAAGCTTAATGTTAGGATGTCCGTTCAGAAATTTAAGCCAAAGGTTGCTAGTTCCAGTCGCAGGGCAGACAGAACATTTTTCTTTACTCCTTCCTGTTCTAGATTTGGAGCTGTTTACCCCTCAAAGTGTAAGCTACAGTAGTTAAAGAATGCGGGTTGTGGTTGTTTTCGGGATCAAAGACTGAAAGGCCAAGGTGCATTTTGTAAAAGCTTATACAGTATATGTTTCCTTTACGTTTCCTTTACTAATTTTGGCTGATGTGAATTAATACTAAAATCCTCAGCGAGCCTTGCTGAACAGCATATAAACAAAAATCAATCAATACGTGGCAAGAAAACTGATGATGCACCAACATGCTTTCAAGCCTGTTATATATATTCAACACAAAAATCTCATTACACTACGATCAATTAAATGATTGACTGATGATTCTATCAAATGTCAAAAAATATTGGTCTATGAACAAAACACAAAGGTTTTTTATATTGGTTTAATTCTGGAAGTTAAACAAAAATTAGAAAGAAAAAGAAATTAATTTTTAGTAGAAGTTGAGAAATACATCAACATTTTATCTTAAATATATGGTTTTTTGTTACTTTTTGGCCCTGAAAATTCTCTCCCTTGAAAATAATAAAAAAAATTCTATCAGAAAGGAATGCCCTATTAGAAGTCTTTATCACAATTTATTGAGTAAAAGGAACAAAAAGATTCGAAGGATTCTTCGCCATCATAAAGTCTTAATAAGTTAATTTATAAAGTGATTACCATAGTTATCATCAAATAAGCCCCCTCCTTTTGTGTTTAAGTTAATTACCGTATTTAAGCTCAAGTAAATTAAGCCCCCTTTCCTATCATATAAAAGTTTAGTACTGTATTTATTCAAAAATAAGTCCCCTCCCCCAGTCTAAAAGATTAGTGCCACATTTAACCTAAAATGAGCCCTCTCTCCTAAAATAATGGTTTACCCTGAACTACCATATTCATCCTCAAAATTATAAGCCTATAGTGAAAAAGTTCAAATAAGCCCTCTCTCCTAGTGTACTATTTAATGTCATATTTATCCTAAAATAAGCCCTCCCATAGTATAATGGTTTACCCAGGATTACCGTATTTATCCTAAAATCTACTAGCCCTTTCCACAGTGTGAAAGTACTAGTTTAGTACTGTAGTATTTATTTTCAAATAAGCCCCCTCCTCTCGTGTAAAAATTTAATATTAAAGTTTTAGGAAGGTTTATTTATGAATTATTTTTTAGCTTATAATTCTAAAATTTAAAGATTTTTTTTTTTTTTTGTAAATATAATGGTTCTGCAAAAATGAACGGCGCTTATTTGTGAGCATGGGCTTATTTGTGGATCAATTAAATAAAAGTGAAAATGAAATATTAATTCAATACTGCTTGTATATGATCTATCAATATTTAACATTATCTATGTTATCATCTTATCAGAGTGTTACTAGTGCAGTGTATAAATATCTCGTCAATAACTGTTATATAGATATCAAAATTAAGGAAATATCCTGCAGAACCAACCAACACTTGCATCTTTGAAAATGATGCAATAAATTTTGAGTACACCAAAATGGGCTCACTTACAGAACATAAATAACAAAAATAAATACAAACAAAAACAATCCTATGAACCTATCTCTCCCCGAGATAGTCGAGTCAAACATTACAAGTGGCATAATTTCATGGAAAATCAAAGAAATAAAATTTATATCGCAAGTACAAAGAGTTTTCTAGAGATCAGTTTAGTGAGTAAGGAGTATTTATTGCAGAAAAACCTCTAAAAATGATGGAATAGAATCATACATCCCCAGGCATATCATCTAACACTGGAAATTAATTATACACATACAGGTACGTAAGGTGATGATAGTATGTATCAAATCTCACAAAAACAGGTAAAGAATGTTAGAATTTTTTTTAACTGTGGACAATATTCGGTTGGGTGGTCGGGTGGCGCAGTGGTAGCACACTTGCCTTTCACATAGGCGGCCGGGGTTCGACTCCCTGATCGGACGTTAAAAGGTATGTGGTCACCTGCTGACTACGAGGGTTTTCCCCGGGTACTCCGGTTTCCTCCCACAGTAAGACCCCTCGCACGCTTACATCCGGGCCAACAAGAGTGATTAATTGAAGTTAATATAACTTGTTTCACAATTGTTGTAAAATAAATAAAGTTGACATCTTTAATAGTCTGTCTACCGGACAGATGGACACTTTGATTCCTGTATAACTCATCCCCTTAACTGTCAGGGGTATACCTGTATAACTGTTGATGATTTCCTGAACTTTGTCAACTGAGAGTTGACCTTCAACCTGAAATGATCTCCTGAACTATATTTGTCTTTAAGAACTGATACACGTAGCTGACCTTTATCCGTTGAACTCTAGTTGACCTTTAACCTAAGATGATCTCCTGAACTGTATTTTTCTTCAAGAATTGAACTTTATCCCTTGAACTCTAGTTGAACTTAAATATGTGATGATCTCTTGAACTTTTTCTTCGTGTACTGAGAGTTGACCTTTAACCTAAGATGACCTCCTGACCTCTACAGGAACTGGTATTGGAGGTGACAGGAGAGAAATCTTCAGTAGCTGTGCCTTACGTTTGTGGTCGACAACATTGCTACGTCAACAAATTCACTACTGGTGTTGTCCGAATCCCTGAAGGCTGTGTGAGTTGCCAACACCTGAAACACAGATATTGTATGTTATGGCTGATGGGACGTTAAACAAATATCTCTCCCAGACTGTAACATTCTCCATTTTCCAAACTGATTTATCTAAACCTGTTTGATTAATTATCTGTAAAAATGAATTTATATGTTGTTTGATTAACTTGTGTGGAATCCACATACAGATGTAAAACAATCTACATTCATAAAGCCAAATGTCAATTTAAAAACTCTTGATGATTATTTTTTTTCTCATAAAATAGTAGATGAACACAGGATCACTTTGGTGTTTGTAATGCCCATAAAATTGTGGAAAGCACCTGTATGACAATGTAGTTTGTCGCCTTCGCTGATATGTTAATAAAGATAAGTTGACGTATTTTTTTTCTCCCGTATGATGGCGTATCAACTTATCAAGTGACTTGTTTCAGTTTCAATTTGAATTTCAACGTTTGCCAGTGATATTCATGCTAAAGTAAACGAAACCAAAAGTTACATACTGACTGGTCTGTTACTTTACAACTTTGAACAATGGCTTTAGTTTTGGATTACGTTGACATGTTATGAGAGTATTATACAGATTGTGGATGGGAAATAATAACAACAACGTCTCGTATGACTTCTTCTATTTCTATTAATCTGGTATGTTCATTGGAAACTTGTTAATATTGTTTTAAACTTTTAATCATGAATTCACAATACATTTTTTCAAATATTCATAATAAATTTACATACTATCCGATTATAATCGATAATCGATCGGAAGGGGCTCTCCGATTCCCAACACTAGTTTACACAACAATGACTTGTTTTTCCAGTAGAAAGGGAAGAAATTACATTCTCCATAATCAAAGATAAAAATAGGTCTCCAATAAATTACAAAAATGAGGCATTGTCTTAAAATTCAGCACAATTCTGTTTTTATGATTCTGATGCTTGAATATTAAAACTAAACAAAATAGATGACCTTAACAACGAGTAAAACAAGGAACAAACATGAAATCATTACAGGGGTCAAATTTCAGGAGTTCTCACCAGACACTGGCCAGACATTCCTGTTAGCAAGAGGATCACTCCACTGCATAGACACCGGACGATGTGATTGGTTTACAGACTGGTCATATGACCCTTCAGCAGCCTCTTCATTGGCTAGGACTTGTCCAGGCTGGTTCCAGTTCTGATTGGATGGCCACAGACCATGCACTTGTTTTTCGTGCTAATAGACAAATAAAGACAACAAATGTTTGTAAATCTTACAGATAAGTCTTCGACCTTGGTGGAGCTTAACACAAGGTCATAAGAAGTTAAAATCTATCAAAAATTAGAAAAGAAAAAATTAACGATGACCTACATTTGGTGTAATGGTGTGTTACTTGCCAATTTATGATGATTGACAGCTAGGGTTCAAAATCAGTAGGAAAGTAATAATTGATTATTGGTTGAACATAATTTACTCATTATTGATTATGTAATCAGGTGGTCAATATCAAACATTTAATTTTTGTTCACAACATTTTAATGTAATGTTGCTCAGTTTTCCTTGTTATCAAACGACTGATTACGTGTATCAATTAAAAATGAGAATTGTCTGACCAATATTGATGGTTGTTAGACTTTCAATCAAGCAGACACTAGTAGAGTCAGACATTTGGAATGAAGATGTGTAAACACGTACCAGGAGACCTTCAGCACTGTGTGGGCGATCGTCGCAAGAAGGTGGGCGGTCATGGTTGGGTGATTTTACACCTGGCTTACGATTCTCGTCATCGCTGCACCCACTCCTGTGAAACAACTCGAGCATAAAATCACACAAAACTATATCCACATGATGCTTTCTCCTTCCTTTTGATTAATATGTTGTGTCTCACAGGGTACCAATGAGGTGCAAACTCTCGAAACTTTGAACATTATCTGGCAATAAGTTTCTTGCACTCGACACATTACAGATTACTAAATTAGTTTCTTACGTTTGAGCTTGTACGGTTTACTGGACTTATAAAATTTTTCACTTCCTTGGAGGTGAGACAGGGGAATTTCAACCTGAGAGGAAGATTCTTAAGTTGCCAAACATGAGTGTATCTTACCTAGAGGGTTGAGATTCCCCTGTCTCACTTACATGGGGGTGAATGATTATTTTTCTCTTACCCTGTTTACCCTCTTATGTATCTAATATGGAAGTTACATCAATGCAAGGAAATACTGACATGACGTCATTGCTATTGTTTGTTATAACAAACTGCAATTGTTCAGAATTTGTAAAGAGCATATGCATGTGCAGCTTGTCTTTTCCCTAGGGTGAGGTGAGAAAATCTCACCCCGGTAAAACTATGCATATCCCTGTCCATGGTAAGAGAAAATGAGTTCCAAACCCTTGAAATCTAATAGCTAAACTTACTTTGACTCTATGGCATGTACAAGGTCCAGCCCCACTGCAAAAAACTGCTCCCCGCAAGACGAATCATCACTGAGGTCGTCCGAGTCTTGAATGGCAGACCAGCTGCTATTGAGTGTATTGTCTGACCTGAAACATCCAAATGAATCCAATTAAAACACAGAGCACAAAGTGCAACAACCAATCAAAGAAGAGAGCACAAAGTGCAGCAACCAATCAAAGAAGAGAGCACAAGGTGCAGCGACCAATCAAAGAAGAGAGCACAAGGTGCAGCAACCAATCAAAGAAGAGAGCACAAAATGATATTTAAGGAATCAAAATACCGCAATCTTAAATAAAGATATCGTTTTGACCTTACATTAACATAGTGGGGCCTTAAATTATACACACCATGACCATAAATTAACATTTTTTAAGCATTTTTTTCATTTCAACAAATTTTAATTTTATTGCTATAAAACAAATGGATTGAGCATACAGTAAAACTCGGAAAAGTCGAAGTCGTCGGGACCAAGCAAAATATTCGACTTATCCGATGGTTCGACTTATCCGTGTTTGTATACGGAGACAAAACCCAACTATCATCGGTTGTATGCAGAACAAGTGCTTGCATGATAAGATAGTCAAAAATAAGCAATACATAATAACAAAGAAATTAATTAATTGTACATGATAACAATTATTCCTTTATCTAATAAACAATATTGTGCACAGTTACAAATAAAAACAAAGTTCATGCGTAAAATAGTCTTTGACATAGACACACGATTTACACACGGGAGCCGCAAATGACAGCATAATATTCTATGAAAACGTTACATATATTATAAGAATATAAATGTATATATTGTACTCATATTATCTATCTTTAAATCCGTTTATATTGTTCTCCAATTTAACAATATTAAACAATAAACAGTCCGGGAAAATTGATCGACCGTACGCGTGCTGATTTTGTATCAAAGGTGAAGGCCGCGGTCAGTGTTTTATCGGCTGCATAATCATGCATTGCCACAATCTTTGGAACAGAGTAAAAACATTCCGCATATCATTGTTACTATTGCATCGTCGTATTCAGAATTTAGGCATATATAGATAAATCAATGACAGACAGGTATTTTTCTTTGCATTTTTCGATGGAAGATATGTAATTTATCGCTTACTTTTTCCTTATTTTTTTCGGCGGCCTTGTGCATCAAAACAGTAAACAGAACACATTGGTTTGTAGACTAAAACGTGCACATTTTATTCTTAGTTATGTATACCTGAATGTTTTACTTCACCTGAGCACCTGTACAAACAATTGGATGATGCGTAACCGACAGCCGGAAACTAATAATAGGCTCTGTTTACACCGTTACGGGTGATCGGTCACACTCGGTCAATCAGACGAGGCCAGCAAATTTTACCTGAGACAGCATGACGCCTCGATGTTCGACACAAAAATGGAAATTTTGGTATAGTTTAGAAGGGAGGGACCACAAAATATATTCGACACAACCGCAGTATTCGATTCAACAGTGTTCGAGTCATCCGTGCTTAATTTACTAAGATAAAGAAGGGAAAAAATCGGGACCGAACGAAACGTTCGACTCATCCGATGTATTCGATTCAACCGTATTCGACACAAGTAAGTTTTACTGTATATCAAAATACCATGATCTTTAATAATTAACATACTGTGACCTTAATTAACATACCCGTGACCTGACAGGCCACCACTGTTGAGTGGCCACGTCCTGTTGTTGTATCGAGTGTCGGGGAAGCCACCCCACTGTAAGCCCCCGGATAGATTCTGTCCCGACCCCATGGGACTGTTGTAGCTGTGGGAGGGGCGATGACACATGTCATGAGAGTATCGGCGTGGCACGGTATTTGAACCAGACAGATGGTCCGGGAAGCCATGCTGATGGGATGACAGTGAGCTGGTTGGGAGACTAGAACGATGCGGCCAAGTGTTGCGGCCCTGGCCTCCCATCCCAGTGAAATCGAGACATCCGTCGGACCGTCTGTGGGTCGGCACCTGTCACATGACTTTGTTATGAGCTACAGGATATACATGTAAACAGGATACATAAAATACCTTTACAGGTCAAGTTCAATATACATCCCATTTCTTCATTGTAGAAAACTGTTACTCTGCTGTCCAAAAACTCATGATTCCTGAAATACCTAATAATACATGTAAATTTGATCAGTATTGGGAAATTTTAGCGACCTTGAACTTTTTAGTAACATTTATCTGTTTTGAATTTTGAATTACCTTGATTCTGAACTGGTTTTAGAAATGTACTGTCACTATTTTGACCTTGAGAACTTTATGTCCTTGCCCTTCACTGAAGGTTGTTGTTACCTTAGAAAGTCGAAGGTCATCCATATCTCTTGGCGATGGGGTACGGCTGCTGAAGACCGTTGGCACGCTGATGTGGGTGTGGTTTTCTGGGATGGGCTCCATGTGACCGGATGATCCACCAATCCCTGACAAAAGGTTGATGACAAGGTCAAGGTCTTCTTCAGTGGCAGGATGGCTACTGACAACTTGACCAGGATACTGTACACTGACTGTCTGACCTGAAATCCAACATCGAGTCAAAAGAAAAGGTCTACAAGACATGTATCCTCAGCTGCTGTGTAAATTAATCTCTAAGGTAGAAACTCACAATCCACAATTAAAGGCAAATGAAAATTCACATGAACTTAGCACATGCATACACATTAAAGTCTGACCTTCACCTTTAGTGTAAAATGACCTTAATGCATTTGAAATTTTGAGGAAATTTAATAATTCAATACCGTAACGGTACATAATAACCATGTATCTTATTAACTCTATCCTCAGTATTTTGATTTTTTTTTCTGTTTGACAATATCATAAAGTTTCTGTTTTTCAATGAATCTCTAAATTTATTATTATTATGACGCCATGAACTTTCTGTAATATGTAATCATGTCAACGACTATTTTTGTCACTAATTTCCACAATCTTTGCCAGTAATTTTTTGTGATTTCAGTAACTTTCTGCTCTTGATGATCTTAAATTTTCTGTTATTACAACGTCTTAAACTTTGTAGTTGCAATAATGTCATTACCTGGGCGACATTTTCACCTAATATTTAATAACATACCTGCAGACATAGTCTGTACATCTTCCCTTGCACTATCAACATCCTGTAGTTGCATCAAATTCTCCTCCTCTCTGACATCCTCATGTACAGGATCTAAGCCAATCGGAACCAGGATATCTGATTGGCTCTGTGGTGTCACATGATTGCTGGCAAAGGGATCTACATTTTGTAACTGGCCACTAGCACCATTCTGGTTAAGATCTACATAAAAGGCACATTTGCTTTCATCGGGTGAAGATTTCCTTTCAAACAACGAGAACAACGAAGACTTAAATGTGTTGTTCTTGTTCAATTTTGGTGATCCGTTGTTGGGACTATTTTTCTTTGGCGGAGGAGCACTGGTGTGTAAAGGGGAATCTTTGGTAACTTTAGGAATGAGATCTAAGGCAGCCATTTGCTGAAGCATGTCATTATTCTCCGTACTCTCATAGATTTGGACTAGTTTGTTGAGCAAGGTTGTCAAGGTAACAGAACACATATGGTGGTAATCGGAGTGGACTTTTAGAAACAACAGCAGACATTGACATAGCACCTGTCAAAATAAAATATATTACTTATACAATTATCATCAAAAAGCTAGTTTTTTCCCTTTATTTTCTTAAAGCCTCCCTATGTTTTCATAACACATCAAAGTTGACATCATTATCAAAATATGTTAAATTTTAGAATATTTATAACCTAATGTTGCCATGGAAACCAATACAGTATTTTTTCATATAATTGCAATTAAAACTGGGGGACTCCCCATTAATTACAGGAAATCTCTAATTAATGCAGTGCTCCACTGTCAATTTATAAATGAGGCGTTGAAAATATGTCATACAATTGCACACATGCACAAACTGGTTTGTTTTGACGAATGGCGGACTGACAAAGTCACACATCAGAAACCCAAAGTCGATCAGAAGTACTGGTTATTGTCACAGATCGATAAGCAAAGGAAAGGATTGGGTAAAAACACAACAGTATCTACAACGTACAGAGTCAACGTTAGTCTGCTTGACCAAAATTAAAGATAGGTTACCCCTGAAAAGCCACCGTGAATTGGCACTGAAACTTCTCGGCATTTGATAAACAAACACATGCTTTTCTGTTTATCATCCGAGGATGTCATTCTGCATGAACAGGACTGGTTCACATTCTTATTTTTAGATGTTTATTATAATTACATACTTTACTTATGAACTGTTGATGAGCAGAATGAGCAGATTTGAAGGGAATAATATGGAGATAAATCTATAAGGTTTGAAGTTTAGTCTAAGTTTTATTTCTACAAACAAAAACATATAGAGGCTATAATTATAATACTTTTGTCAATTCTGCAGATTCTATAACTAGTAGCTATATAGTGTTTCACAGACAGTTTCCACCCCTTAAGACAGACACTTAAAAAATTTATGTTACTATAAAGTAAAATATTCTTGTTTCAACTGCTGTATATTCAAACTCACCTTAATATAAAATAAGTTGAGGATCCTGCATTGTACCATATTTTTACAGATTAACATATAGTACTTAATAATAAATTAGAGTTTTGCCAAATTTTACAAACTCATCTCATGAAGAGTTATCATGTATCAGTTTTCTGAAAATTTTCTCTAGACCAGATTTTACAGAAATTGATCAAACCCGAGAGAGTCTTTACATATCTAACTTACCTGGGAGTTATTTGTTTTTAACTAAATAAATTACAATGTGTTCTCACCTTATCATAGCTATACATGTATTAATATTGTTACCTTACCTGAGAGTAAGTAGGGGTTTTCTCTAGTTTAACAAACTCACCTAAAAGTTAGTACAGGTGTTTACTATTTGTACCTTACCTGAGAGTTAGTAGGGGTTTTCTCTAGCTTTTCTCCTTTATCTAGCCTCGACTTCAGACTGGACATGAGTTTTTCCATCTCCCTGAGTTTGCCGCCTGGGTCGATTCCATTGCTACTACTGTACACGGTCTGAAATGCCCCACACGTCTCGCGTCCTAGCCTCTCACACCGAGTATCCTTGGTAACACTTTGGAGGGAGTCGAGAAGATGGGTTCCTGCCCCATCAAACTTCTTCCAAGCATCCAGGTACTCTACAACACCCTCATAACTATTTTGCACCTGTCCTGCAAAAACACTCTCTCCATCTTCAACGAAGAACGCTGACTGTGACTCACCAGCTCCGAGAGGTCGACTCCCAGAGGTCATCAGTAGATGTTTCTTCAAATTCTCCATAGCGACAGTACTTTGTCAACCAATCAGATGGCTTGTGTCCAAATCTTTTTCATTTGTGTTTATCATAATGACATTAACTTTTTTTCCGGGAATGGAATATGACTAGATGAAATAAAAACACAAAATGGCAGAGAATTTCTAGTACATAACTTACATGTGTCATCAGTTGCTACAGAATAATCACTTGTTTACCACAGACTGCTGTGATGCATGATCTGACCTTCACCTTCTTCATCATGACAATCATATTGACCTTTTGCCCTTTGAGGTCAGTGTCAATTTGATTCTGTATTCAAATCATAAGGCTGGTAAGGGCTTTCATTGTTGGAACTCAGCATTGGCCAGTACAGGTGATCTGAAACAAAACAAAAAAAACCTTTCAGTTAACACAATGATCTTAAATTGTTTCAATGGTCAAGACTGGACAATGCGAACAGTACTTGATCATCACATTGACGTGGCATAATTTTTGGAAAAGCAGAGAAAGCATTTAGACACATTCAATGATTTATATAGAATCTTTTTCTCTGAATGGTCCCTAAATTTAAAGTGCCTAAATCAAATATGATACAAATCATATTTTGTTTTAAAACTGATATATATCACACAAATTACCATATGTATTAAGCGAATAGATGCCATGTAACACAAATTATATCGTTTTAATGTCCTTATCAATATAACATACACATATTTTTAACGAACTTCTTACGAAAACAATCTATAACTTTAGCTACCTCTTGCTTTAACTCACCTATAAATAGCTAACACATATAGATTATCTGGTTATAATTTAATTTTGCTTGTAACAAGCATTTTCATTGGCTCAAAAAATTATATTATCATCTCATAACATAAATAATGACTGTGACGTCATGATCAGCGGAATAATCGTTGTTCACAGGATTTTGTATTTATCGATGTGTTTTTAAATATCTGGAGCAAAATTTAATTTTGTTTTGGCCCTGGATATGACGCGACAGGTGGCGTTTCTGTCAAGATGAAGTATGTGATTGGTCAATGTAGCGGTCCATGCAAAATGCAGATATACAGTTTAAAACGAAACAAAGTTAAAAGGACCTCACGGTAAACCAATATTTATTTTGTATTTTCTATCATATTATTGGGTATATCTTTTAAAAAAATAACCTTCTGAACAATAACCATTCGAATTTGATGATGTATGTACATAAAAACATCAATTATCAATTATTAAAAGGTTACCACTCTGAATATGCAAATTTTGTGGCATATACGATAAACGCATGCGCACAACAAACTAAAACACATGGAAACAAAAATGGCTTCCATTGTGAATCGACTGCGGTTGGAAACGATAACAGCTTCCGCAATGAAGAGAATTAATAGGGAAATGGGTCAAACACAATCCTAGAATTAAACTTGGGAAGCAGTACAATAGATTGTAACAGTTCAAACATGAAAAAAGCAGTAATACGGACGACGCTCGTATTCTGCTTGATTGTTTGATAGTAGGTCATGACAATCTCGGTAGGCTAGTATTTACACAAACTCTGTAATATTAACACAAACTCTGTAATATTAACACAAACTCTGTAATAGTTCCACAAGCTCGGTAATATTTACACAGTCTGTACCAGTACATCGCTACTGTCACTATACTATATGAACAGTGTTTGCACTTATTTACACATAAATATGTGTGCCGTAATATATAATGAACGTGTTATTTAACATTTAAACCACTGTATAATATGATTATCCAACTAACCCAGACGGAATATAGATATCGCCTTGTAAACTATCGTCTGTTTGTGTTGCCACGATTTCAAAACAGTCACGTAATAATTTAAAAATAATTTCCGCGTTAAATTAAGAGGGGGATTCCCAACTAAATCGAGTGGTCAAGTTGGACATAGGGATTGACTGTGAACATTGGGACAGCACAGAAACATAACTGGAAAGGAACAAAACGCGTACATTCAGTGAAAATTGCAACGTTTATCGTGATGTCCCTTTTAAATTGAATGCAAGCTGAATAAGTGGATGCATCTATTCAAATGACACATTTGCAGTCCTATTATCACCAAAAATGATTCAAACTGATATAATTTTGTTATCCGTGCTGAAACTGCGTATTTATTAATTAAAATGTAGTTCATTAATTTATTTCACCAGTAGTTTTACATTATAACCACCAGCATTAAAACTATGCCGTTTATCTTTTTTAAAGATATTTCTTGTTTGTGTTATTGCTCAATAACGTAAAAAAAAAATATTACAGTTAACCCTTAATTAATCTTCCTTTCAATTTTAAATTTAATACAAAATATTGTTTTATCATTATTTATTTGCCCTACAAATATATATATATATATAACACATAGAATATCTTGCTTTATATATAAATTCAAAAAAATTAATCGATAATTCTTATCAATGCATATAACAACAAATAAATCATACTAATTAACTGATGTTACCAAAAGCCGAATATACTTTTACATTAAAAATACATCTATTTTAAGCAGAATATACTTATAAATACAATAAAAATACATTACCGGTATTATTTTAATTAAAAATACATTAATTATTTCATGCTTATATTTATCGACCTGCATGCTCTCAGTCTAGATATATATATTATATATCTATATATTCTTGTTAAAAAATCTGTGAGGATCGATATATATGCTGTACCTGGACCGAAACATGACAAAATAACTATACTTTTCCGATATACCTGGTAGTGAATGAGAATCGGTTAAAATTTCCTGATCGATGATCTGAGTTTTGTCTATCCGATCGATGATAGATTGAAAACAATTAATTTTCAATCATTCTACTTTGGTATATATTGATACTTACATTTCTTCATTATGCTTAATTACTGTACAAGCACCTTATTTTATATGATACGAGTGACAACCACAATCAAGCGATGGATTGTGACTAGATTTTTTTCCACGTGTTATACAGTGAAACCTGTCTAATCCGACACCTGACATTTCCGACATCCTGTCTCATCCAACACTGTACCATATTTCCGTGATGCCAAGTGTAGTCAACAACAAATACCTGACTTTTGCGACACCCTGTCTCATCCGACCAAAAGTGTCACTCCCACATAGTGTCGGAATATTAGACAGGTTTCACTGTATATCAATCTTTTCATTTATCATATCAGGCATTTCTGATGAAATTTGATAACTGATTGCTCAATTGGTCAAACATCTCAAACAAGTGATATACTCGACGAACTTGATTTATTCCGAACACTATATATACACTTATATAGTAAACATACATCTCCGGCCCTTGATTCTGTATTTGTGATATAAATAGGACCAGGTCAGCCTTGCAAGGGTTCATTCATGCTATTTTTGTGTCTTGATTACCTGATCAAGCTCCAGGTATAAGAATCTAACATGTATACATGTGGGCTTGAAATAACAATAGGTATTGATTTTGTGTGTTATCACATACACATGTACATATATCATGTATCTGACTTATCACCATCAATTTCAATTCACCTGGGTATAATCTGATCCTGACAATCCAGGATGAGAACTGATACAGAGCATGCATGGATCTATAAATATCTTTTTAATCACAAGGTTATGCCTTTAATATCATGATCACTACCACTGGTATTTCACAGTTATTTAAAGCTTCAAACTACCAAATAACCTAAAATTCTACACACATGTATTCATGGCAATTCCAGATGCTCATTCATGCTCTCGTAATAATAAAATTATATAATTAGTTGGACTGGACACTTGATCTGGGGAATCCTTGCATTGCGACATCATGCAGTGTATGAAAATAACTCACCGCATTTATTTTTATTGCTAGATTTGTCACGGAGCCGAGAACGGGGCTACATCAATGTACACTACGCTATTGTTGTTGAATGATAATTATATAACCCGCCCGTTTCATTGTGGGACTAATTTGCATAGAAACTTGGGTCTGTCACACCCAGTTATTAATTTTGGGAATTTCCCCTATACTTCAATAAATACACATTTTCCTTCAGTTTTTTATTCACAATAATTTGTTAGGTATATATTAAGTTTGAAATCTGTAGAGAAGTCAAAATGTAAATATTTATGTATATTTTTTGGGAGTATGGAACTTTAATATAGTTCTATTATGATAAATTGCAATTGATTGTTAATTGATATGTTGTACCACCACGTACACAGCATATATCTTATTCCTGCATGTAAATCCCTGGTACCTTGCATATCTCTCACCATTATAAGAGTTTCGAATGTTAATTATGACATTTTCTGAACTTTTTCATCTGATTATATAATTATCTGGATGCCATCTTTAAGCAGGAAGCTTAATCAGGTAGGTATATGTAGAACTGCATCCTCATCAGTGAGTCTGGTAACATTCTTATTTATACGGATGGCTGAAGGTCCTATATATATCAGATTGACTATAGGTGTTAAAAATGTTACAATAACATAAGGCTGGTGGATCAGATCATGGCGCGGGTCTGGTACAATAACATAAGGCTGGTGGATCAGATCATGGCGCGGATCTGGTACAATAACATAAGGCTGGTGGATCAGATCATGGCGCGCGCCTGGTACAATAACATAAGGCTGGTGGATCAGATCATGGCGCGGGCCTGGTACAATAACATAAGGCTGGTGGATCAGATCATGGCGCGGGTCTGGTACAATAACATAAGGCTGGTGGATCAGATCATGGCGCGGGTCTGGTACAATAACATAAGGCTGGTGGATCAGATCATGGCGCGGGTCTGGTACAATAACATAAGGCTGGTGGATCAGATCATGGCGCGGGTCTGGTACAATAACATAAGGCTGGTGGATCAGATCATGGCGCGGGTCTGGTACAATAACATAAGGCTGGTGGATCAGATCATGGCGCGGGTCTGGTACAATAACATAAGGCTGGTGGATCAGATCATGGCGCGGGTCTGGTACAATAACATAAGGCTGGTGGATCAGATCATGGCGCGGGTCTGGTACAATAACATAAGGCTGGTGGATCAGATCATGGCGCGGGTCTGGTATACTCAAAAGATGATCACAATAAAGGCAACGTTAACATTCGAAGTGAAAATTAATATATATGATATAATTACACCACACTCGACATCATCAGCAAGTATACCCTCCCCGCCTCTCTAAAATGAAGGAATCTCCTCTCCCACCCCCTTCATAGGCCTCTCCCATTATCCACCTTATAACTCTCTAATATCATAAAGCAGCATAATTAAAGCAACATAATTTCTTTCTTACTCTGAAATACATGTAAAAATTATGTTACATGGATTCTCCATATATATTCTCGGCTATATTTAACCTACATGGAATATACAAAGGTACCCTCCCCACCCCTCTAACATTAAGGAATCTCCTCTCCCCCACCCCTTCATAAGCCTGTCCTATTATCAATCTCACAACTTTCACATACTAGTGTATACTTCATTTTTAACTTTCTTTAATATCCCTCTACTAATATTGATACTATTTACTTCACTATTAATAAAACTGTAAGCACATTGAAGGAAAAGGGCACAGATTAGTTACTTAAGATTGCAGACAATTTGAACAGTTTATAGAAAAATATGTGACAGTTTATATATGTAACAATATTTGACAGAATTGTGTTGGAATGGAATAACATGAAAGGACAAAAGAAACAAATCCCTATAAATCACATGTAAGTTACAACCCATTGGCACCTTAACTCTTAATCCCCATTTTACCAGATGGGACTTAAAACTGTGGCCGATGTGGGAATGTCCGACCATGCTGCCTGAAAAAGAACCCTTTGTAGTTTTTTATATTAAGTAATTAGAGAAGATGTGATAATGCCAGCCCAGAGTTTATAGGGTTAGGCAATAATTAGGTATGTTTAGAGGAACTTAAAAAATATAGAACTAAACCAGATTCAATCGACTATAGGACCTATATATATACTCCTTAGTCCGTGATCACAACACAGGACATCCAGAGTTATGATAGGGCAACTATTTGGATAAGGAGCTCGAGTCGCCTTCAAACTTATGAATATATTTCAGACTACAGACGACTTCCCTCTTTTAACTTCCCTTTCTCTCCTGACACTCCATTACTATATCTCTTCTTTTCATTTTCCTATATTTTCTCATCCACTGAAATGCCTTTCGGTGGTAATAGCTGGCGGTAAACACGTTAATAATGATAATTTAAGTTATAAACTGTCATATGGTATACAATCTATGATTGGATGTGTCATAAATGTGCAATATGAACAACTGCGATAGATACATATATATAAACAAGATGCATGTCCACCGGTCTGAACTGGCCATCAACTGGCTATCAAGGATCCAACCTGAGTGATTGGCCATCAACTGGCTATCAAGTATCCAACCTGAGTGATTCAGTGATAAATTCCAAAATTGTTTGAAAATTATTTGGTCTACAATTTTTCTGACGCACAACGGCTGAATGGCTGTCTGTACAAAAACAAGTAATAAGGAGTTACTTAAATAATCTAAATACCAACGTAAAGTTTTACATATTTAGGTCGTAACCACTGAATTTTCCATCATTGAGTCTATCAAACATACCAGATATACAAGTCATGATCAGACCGGAGTCGTGACAGCGGCATCGTAAGAGATTAAACCTGAAAACTGATCACATCAACAAACATATTCGATTTTATCCATATAAACTAATTGAACATAAACAACCGAGCCAAGTAAAAACTTGTCCTCAACAAACACTGCTTGTTTGAAGTCTGAATTATGCAAAATACATGATGTTTACCTTCAAAAACACATGCAGCGATCAAACCGGAAGTAGGTATCACCCCTTCTTCTCGGGTTGTCTTTTGAGTTTTCGTTTACCAGCACACATTCTAAGGATAAACGACGAAGGATCCAAAATGAGGACGTGAAGGTCACTTTGGTTTCACATTGCACCGATAGAATGGCGGATATTCAACGAGCTCAATTGACTTCAGAAGCATCATGGAAAAAGTTGCAAAACTACTTTGACAGCAATGGATCAACAATTAATATGCTTCAAATGTTCAAAGACAACCCGAACCGCTTTGAAAAATTCAGGTAAGGTGCAGCAGAAGTTGATGAGGCAAATTGATACTGATTGTCAAAATGAATAATGGCTCTCGTAAGAAACAAACATTCTTGAGATTCTGTGATATTGACAGTAGGTCAAAGCTAGCAGACGACGGTAAAACTGATAAAGCCCTTGGTTCGAGTCCTGGTCTGGTTGTTGCATTTTCCCTCTCCTAGCCGTTACTATAGCATAGTTTTTTTTTCTACTAGCTGATTTGAATAATTAACAAAGTAAACAGATAAATAATCAACTAGTTAGGCTAAACAATGAATGGTACTGAGTAGACATTAATTTAGTTTTGTGGCAGATCAATATATTTGGTTAAAGTATTTTGATTTTATTTGGAGTCATAATCTGATGGAGAATATACATATATATATAAAAATGTAGTTAAAAGAGCAGGAAAAACCTATGTACATGATAAACTACCATCAGATGTGCTTCAGTGATGCGTGACATTAAACACTAATTTGTAGCCACTTAAGTAAAGTGACTACATCCTGGTACGTCATGTGTACAATTTTAGGAAATGTTTGATAAGTTGTTAAACATGTAAACTTGTCACACATACACTAAACCTGAGTGGGACTTATATACTTGATGTTTTGTTTTAAAAAAAATGAAAAGTGTGAAAATTATCAATTAAATGTAGACTACAAATGTATTTCAAAACTCAAAAGAAGACAGCTCCTGAGCTAGCTTAAATCTGTTTGTCTAGATACAAAACAGTAGGGGGAAATCACAGACCATTAATCCTACTATCAATATAATGTCCGGAGGTGTTGATAAATTATTAGATTTTTTTTATGTTTCCAGTAAGGATTATTAAACACTGGACTAATGGATTTCGGACCTGTCTCCTGGTCTTATTTATAAAATTACAAATAAGGTTTTCGATCAAACCATTTCCTTTGGATTTCGGCCCTCTGTCCTGATCTTATTGATAAATTTGAAAATAAGATTACCAATTTGGGAAACCCCTTTTGATAACCCTGTATACACGTACATAATTTCATATGAAGCCTTAATTCATCTTGGTGGTCTCATTTGAGCTTTTGAGCTAGTGTTATAGGCATATATGTGGAATGTAGGTGGGTCAAGTTACAGACCATAACAAAATTTACCACTTTATTGACTGCAAGTGTTAGAATACCTAGTTAAATCAATTTAACCTAAGCCTCAGTTGCATGATTACCAGATATCTTTCAATAGCAGTAAATTTTTCGGGGGCTTCCTGGGACAGGTTATTGGCCCCTTTCCTAATTGACATTAATTCATAAAATCTAAGCGAAATTCCCAAAACAGTTCTTTCCTGAATATTTCTTTCTTCACTTACCAATTTTCTTCCCTAATGAGACAAAAAAAACAAACCAGTGGAAGAAACTTGAAGTATACTGTGTAACTCATCATAGTTAGATCTTATTTGAAATTGGAAACTCATACACAGGTCTGTAAATTTCTCCATAAGCAATACGTTTAATATATATACATGTTTTAACCCAAATTGAGTTGTCAATTTTAACACATGGCTGAATGGTTTCATCCTATTTCTGTTTGTATTGTGAAGATATATCTGATTTAGGTAAAAGTGGGTGTCGGGTTTGAAATGTAATACTCTTTCCTTCATGAGTCTGAAAACAACAATGGGCTTGTATGGGTCATGCAGTAGTAAACATGAATGTATTTCTCTAAATTCGTATGTATAGTGTTGCATGTACATAGGGATTCTAAATCTTTTGATTTCAAGTAAACAACAAAAAAGTAGCTTGAAGTTTAAAGATAGTCAACTTTGAAAAATATGTGTGAAAATTTTATCGTAACAACTACCTCAGAGTCAGTGTTGCAGTACAGAAATGGAAAAGGACACCCTAGTTTCAAATTAGTGTAGTCTAGGACCCCATTAAATATTGTAAATGCTGAAGTAGTATATTATCATCCTATTAATATTGGATTGGATATTTAGGAAGATGTATACATATATACAATGTATATGCAATATTTATTTGCAAATAAGCTCCAGTCCACAAATAAGCCCCAGTCCATGAATAAGTTCCTGTCCACAAACAATGTAAGATCCCTCCTTCATTTTCTTCTATAGTAAGCTAAAAGTGGTTTACAAATAAGGCTTAATAAGCCCTCACCTGAAAACTTGCCAATTAAACTTTTACACTAGGGAAGGAGCGAGGCTTGAAAGAGGATAACTCTGGTATGTAATTTTGTATGACAAACATGTTTAAAAAACACTTATCACCCAAGAAGGCCAAAATAGACGGATTCTTTTTAATATTATTTGTACCAGAGACCTCAATACACAGGTGATGAATGGTGTCTTAAACAGTATTTTCTTGAAAATTGCAATAATAAATTTAAGGTAGATAAACTAACAGGGTAGCTCTATATAGGAAGCTATAGAGTCAATCTATAATTAAAATTTAGATGGTCTTTCTCACTACCTTACATCAACATCTAACAACATCGCATAAGGGGTCACTTCAGGATGACCTTTTGGATTAACCAATCAAATTACTTCTTACAGAATCAGGGAAGTGAATTTCGTATCTGTGAAATAGCATGACTGGAGTGCACAGCTTGCATAATCTGTCAATCTGTTTCAAATCATTTTGTCCAACGAAGCATTTAGCTATATACATTATACATGCATGCTGTACCGAAATGGTTAGCTTCAGATGCATGATGTGACGAATGGGTGAGATCGATGACATAGAAAAATTGACAATTCACCCTGAAATATTGAGATAACAATTAAAGGTCACCCTGACGTGACCCCTTATGGGATGTTGTTAGATATTCCTGTTATGTAGTGAGAATATTTAAATAAGATTGCTGTAATCAATTAGAGTTGGTTTAAGAGGAAAACAGAAGCAAAACTCTAAATTTTTAGGCAATTGCCTATGTAACAGAACTTTTTTGAAACACTGAACTTACAATACATTGATGTTTTTATTGAATTAAAATCATTCTTATATTTATACAGCACCACACTTAATACTAAGGATGGAGACCTTTTATTGGACTACTCCAAGAACCTCATCAATGAGGAAGTGATGCAAATGCTGTTCGATCTGGTGAGTTTGATTTATGGTTCCACTCCAGATACAGTGAGCAAGTTAGCAATGCATTATCTTCTTGGTCCTTTTGTTATGCAAATTAAACCACCTACGTAGCATAAACTTTCATTATGAGACAAAAAAGTGTCACTTCGAAAGATGAGTGGTTCTATATAAACATATTATAAGTTAATACACTTTTTCCAAGAATTTAAGATGAAGTTAAAAAAAGGGGGGAAATATCATTTAAATTATATTCAATCCCGCCTTTTTGTGTTGCCTGCAAAAGCAGGCAACATATAGGTATCACTATGTCGGCACCTTCGTCGGCAGCGTCCGCACAGAGGTGTCCATGCGATAACTCAAGTTCCCTTGGGCCGATCAAACTCAAAGTTCATGGAGATCTTCCTTATCACAAAGTCTAGGTCACTGTTACTAAAAATAGAAAATTTGTGATACTATAAATAGAAAATATGTTTTCATGCAATAACTCTTGTAATCACCCAACTTTCTACGCAGGCGACACATCCTCCTCCATCAAATTCTTGTTTCAATAAAGAAGCCATAATCACTTCTTATACGCCCGTCAACGACGAGTCGTATTATGGTATACCCTGCCCTGTACGAGTGTACATACATAATTCCTTCCGTCCATCCGTCCATTAACTTTTCCTTGTTAGCGCTCTCTAGTCTTTATTTATCTACACATTTTTATGAAACTTGCTACAAATATTCTATGGCACAATAGCTCAATCGAGTTAGTGTTACTGAATTTTGCAATTATTTTTAGCAGAGTTATGCCCCTTTTATTTGCCAAATATGGGCATTGTGTAGAAAATGCAAGAAGTTTTCTATTTTTTATTCAATTTCTCTAAGATTTTGCACAATACAACTAGAAGCAATTATGTTTAACATATCATTGCAGGTTATTGGCTTTTGTTTCAATATTGTATATAAGCTTTTCCAGTGACAGGGGTATCATGCTCCCGCTTGGGGAGCTAATGTTTCATTTTGCAGTTGCATATATGTTTTGACATTTTAGTTTAAATGATGAATTAATTCATAAATATCTTGTTTTAAAAGGTCCGGCCGATCCTGATTGTCAGGGGCTTCTTACATCAGAAATTTATTTTGCTTTCATAAATGATTTAGTATTGACATGTAGTCTATCGCCCACAGTTACTGTTTTAATGCTTCTCAAACTCAAAAAAAGGATTGGGGGGGAAGATATTTTATTTTCACTGTTTGTCCGCTCTTTCATGTCAGGAGCATACCTTTACTCACAGTTATGTACAGATCAGGAGACTTGGTGTGTATGTCAGGTACACTAAGACAGTGTGTAGTGGACTAGATTAAGACCCACAACCCCTTATTTACAGAGTTATTGCCCTTTGTTAAAATTTCATGTAGGGAGCATAACTTTGCCCACAACTAAGTTAATGTGTAGTGTACTAGATGTACTAGATTCAAGACCCACGACCTCTTACTTGTAGAGTTATGGCCCTTTGTTTAAATTTTGTGTCCAGACCATTACTTTGCTTATAGTAGGGTATTAAATTTGGTTCAAACATTGCATGGTCTTAATAAAATAATGTTTTCGGTATACTCAAGTCAGGGATGGCATCCCCTTGTTACACAGTTGTTCCCCTTTGTTAAAATGTTTGTGTATGGATACACATGTAACATGTTAACATGTTAAATCATTATTCTTTAATTCTTCTTCCAAGCTCTTTATTACAATATATTGATGCAGATATTTGCCATTAATACGACCTCATATAAAATTTTCATTAGAATTGTTTTTGGGGAGCATTCCTCGATTCCACTGTTACTCTTGTTGTTTTAGTTTGGGTTTGGGGTAGATACATCTGTTCTGTGAGTTTCATTTTGTTTGACTAATCTGTCATAAATTTTATTTCTGAGGCTCGGGACCGGAAAGTGACAGAAATGCGGAAAGCCATGTTTGGTGGGGAGAAAATCAACTTCACTGAGAGCCGAGCTGTCTTACACATTGCACTCAGGAACAGGTCCAACGAACCTGTCATGGTGGATGGAAAAGATGTATGTCTCGTATCTATATAACAGAAATTCACAAAAATATGAAATTTCTCTCAATTAAAAAAAAAATGAAGTAAAAAGTTAATGTAAAATAAAGCTATGACAGTTATGAAAAAGTGTTCAACCTATAATAAAGGCTATCCTGTTTGGTCCAAATGTTATGAAGGAAGACCTTTTCATGTCCAATCTGAGGCCATATATGCAGGTTGTCTTGATAAACGAGAACCAAGTGTATCCTAATTTTGCAGTCCTACCCCACAAGTAATTTTTTTTGTCATTGATTTTACATCTGTTATTTCATTACTTTGCTGTGCATTGCCTTAAAAACACGTTAAAGTTGTTGAGAAATACAGTTAATTTAAAGATCTGTTAAATGTTTGTGTTAAGGTGATGCCTGATGTCAATGGTGTTTTGACACACATGCGTGAGTTCTCGGACGCAGTTCGTAAAGGCGAGTGGAAGGGTTACACTGGGGCGGCCATCACTGATGTCGTCAACATTGGCATCGGTGGATCCGACTTGGTACGTCTTCTACTGTAAAAAGTTCTTCTACAGATAGATCACCACTGTAACAAAATTTGGTGATATTTCCCTGGAATAATTATGTTACAAGTGTTTAATCATTTTCTCAATACTTTTTGTACTGTAAAAGTGGAAATGTATACGGCATGAAAATTTTCCTTTATTTTGTGATAACTCTTAATTTAATTTGTCTGTAAAAATATCCTCAAGCAAATAATATATATAATTAACATGGGAAAATACTGACATATAAATATTTCCATCAAATAAACTAAATACAACAAATTCAAGATGTAAGTTCCTGATGGTAAACCATGTCGTCATTCAAGCGTCATGTCGCTCAGATTTACATCATGTACATGCCAAATGACATCACAGCGCTAAAATATATTTTCAGCATGACTAACATCGCGAAAATATCAATACTGTGAACAGTTTAGAAGCTGACTAAGGAAACATTTTAATGCGCGAAAATATCCACTTTTACACTACTCTTTTTTTAGTTCATAGACAAGTTAATATTACGTTTATCACTATCAAGTTATAAGCCCACATGTCTATTGCAGTTCAGTAAAAATGGTAAATAATTTTCATTGTCCTACTATAAGCCAACACTCATCTCTTTGTCAAAGTTTACAAGTAGCTTGTTTAGGATATATATATATGTCCAGGCATACAACCTCTGATGTATGTTGTACGTTTTACTAGGGACCATTAATGGCGACTGAGGCACTGAAGCCATACCAGAATGGCCCGGATGTCCATTTTGTGTCGAACATTGATGGTACACACATGGCCAAAACACTAAAGAAACTTAATCCAGAAACTACTCTCTTTATCATCGCTTCAAAGGTGAGTAAAAAAATAATGCCCTTCATCATTGCCTTAAAGGTGAGTAAAAAGCTGACCTCTCTATCATTGTCTCATAGGTAAGTAAAAAATTATGCTTTTCATCAATGGCGAGTAAACTAAGTAAGCTAACCTCTTCATCATCTGAGTAAAATGCTGACCTCTTCATCATCGTCTCAAAGTTGAGTAAAAAGATATAACCTCTTCACCGTCGCCTCAAAAGTAAGTAAAAAAACTACCCTCTTCATCATCACCTCAAGAGGCTGCGGTGGCCGAGTGGTTAGGGTGTCCCGACACTTTAACACTAGCCCTCCACCTCTGGGTTGCGAGTTCGAAACCTACGTGGGGCAGTTGCCTGGTACTGACCGTAGGCCGGTGGTTTTTCTCCGGGTACTCCGACTTTCCTCCACCTCAAAAACCTGGCACGTCCTGAAATGACCCTGGCTGTTAATAGGACGTTAAACAAAAACAAACAAACAAACAAACAAAACATCACCTCAAAAGTAAGGAAAAAATACCCTCATGCTCTTCATCATGGCCTCAAAGGTAAGGAAAACTACTCTCTTGTCATGTCTCAAAGGTAAGGAAATATTATCCTCTTTGTCATATACAATGTACCTCAAAAGTAAGCAAACGCATAACTAAGGTGCCATTATTTGACCGTTTATTGCTTAAAGATAAAAGACAAACAATTTGATTAGAATATACATATTTAAATAATTTTTTAGCAACTGCCAAAGCCATTTAACTATATATGTTCCATGAGACCAAGTTATGGGCTATCAGAATTTTTTAAAAACAAATTTCCCTTATCCTATTAGACTGAAAATCTTATGTTTGCCAATGCAGCTCAAAAGAAGGTGAGCAACACAGGCCCATTAAGCCTTTTATTGTAAATCTATCTTCTCATTATATATTCTTCACTGTTAAATGATGATCAGATCAATTTCACTTCAGAGATTAAATGCCATATACAATGTAAATTTTTATAATATTTCAGACATTTACGACACAAGAAACGATCACAAATGCTACATCAGCTAAGAAGTGGTTCCTGGAGGCTGCCAAAGATGTAAGATATAGCAGACATACACATCACATATGTGATATATATATATATCTACATCTCTGGTTATTATGAATTTCCTGTTGAAGTTGTATTCGATGAATATTTGTAATATATGTACAATATCGCATCCATGTATGTAAATACATTGCGATCCATGTATTCATATCATCTTATAGACGACTTCCACAATCATCATGTCAGAATATCGGGCTTACTATCACTGCGCCATTGAAACGTTCTCTTTTAAGAACGCCGATGTGGCGTAGTAGTATAAGCTGTGGGTATTTCTGGCAAGGCGATTGGGTGCCGTAGATAGTCTGGTCAGGGCACGAGTCATAAAGTTGTCTTCCTTCGTCAGTTGTGTTACTGTGTTATACATCTCTGGTTATGGTATATAATCTATGAAACGTATATTTTGTCTTGGTGAAGGATAAAAAATCAAAAAAGAAAACATTTTTATTATAGTAGAGGTATGTTTGAACTGATACATGATTTTATCACTGGTGTTATACATGCATGTGACACTGATTTCAGACTAAACAGCTCGAAGTCCTAATTGTTTGAACTTTATTTACATCTATCATTTGTATATATAATACCTGATTAAGGAGAAATGACTATTTTTGCAAAAGTTATTGGTCTTCGTTTATTTCATTGTTTGACTTTTTGTTGGGAGATGTCCTTCCTACATTTTCTAGTCAATTTCTTGGAAACCTTTTAGGCTTTTTCATTTTAAGATAAAGCTGTGTTTCCCAGGAAGGCATTTTGAGTTCGCTGTTGTTGCAAGAGTTATTGCCCTTTATTTCTATTACTTCAATCTTATCCAGAGATCATCTACAATTTTCGACCGATTTCTTTGAAACTTGGTAGGCTTTATAATCATGATATCAAGATGTTTTTAATGAGCTGGAGGTTAACTCCTGATCGCTTGTATGATTTCATGTAATTGTTAGAAAATTAAATATTGACTTTGTTGTGAAAATGAGAGTTCTTTAATACATGCCAAATAACCTCTCATAAGGTAATGCAAAATCCTATTTCAGTGTAAAAAATTATAATATATATAACACAATTGACCGGCAAATATTGCTCCACCCTGTTGTACTCCTTTATCTCATTTATACCATTTCTGATCGATAATTAATTAATATCCAATTATTGAAATTCAATTTAATTTTTGTTTTGTTTTTTGCAGCCTTCACATGTTGCAAAACATTTTGTGGCTCTGTCAACTAATGCAGTAAGTAGATTTTTTTTTGTGGTCAAACATATTCATCTTGATATACATGGTAAGTATATAAAAAAGTATAACTTAACTTAATGATATGGTACCTGTCAGAGAAAGCCTATCTCCATTTTCTTTATCATTGAAACCATTTTTTTTTGAAAATGTACATTGGTAAATTGATATTTATAATAAAATTCCAATGTGTGTGAGGATAAGTGAAACATGATTCTGGTATTTGTTTTTGATAGATTATCAAAAGAGTCCAATTTACACTGTTATAAAGTACATGTATGTTTCTGTTGTGGTGAATTAAAGTTTTTTATTGACAGTATACCATTGTCTTTTCCAGACGAAGGTCAAGGAATTTGGAATTGATGAAAAGAACATGTTTGGCTTTTGGGATGTAAGTAAACCTGATATATATCAGACTTGTTTTGGGATGTAAGTAAACATGATATATATCAGACTTGTTTTGGGATGTAAGTATATACATAATATATATCAGACTTGTTTTTTTTTTTTTTTTTTTTAGGCACTGGGCAGTATTTTCATGTATAAATATAAGGGTTGGTTAAAAACCAATCTCTCATGAAAATTACCCCAAAAATGTTCTAACAGTTCTGTTTTTAACCTACATATTTATATATAGGTCCAAAGGCTGGAGCAATGTAACCAAAGAGTTACAGCCAGCCATTTTATAATAAGTAATGCTGGAGCAATGTAACCAAAGAGTTACAGCCAGCCTTATGTATGACAGATACATAGACCTGTAACAAGAGTTACAGCAGTGTCTCATGGTAGAGCTGGAGCAATGTAACAAGAGTTACAGCCAGTTCTACAGACATCTATAGCTGAGTCTTGCCCCATGTGCCAAATTTATATTTTATATGTTTGTTGTATGTGTAATATAATCTTGAACTTTAGTGTCCATGTACAATTGTAGTATTTTTATGAATGAGTATGTTTATATATGTAAATAAATATGGTAACTATATATCAAGCATCACTGTTATTTGTTCTATTTAAACATAATATATAAATATATATCAGACTTGTTTTGTGATGTAAGTATATACAAAATACATATCGGACTTGTTTTAATTACTTCTTGGATGAAATATGGTGAAACATGTTAATATTTTTGACAAATAAAAAACATATTTGATCGTCAAATACAATCATATTTGATCGTCAATTACAATCATATTTGGTCGTCAATTACAAACATATTTGATCGTCTATTACAAACATATTTGATCATCAATTGCAAAATATTTGAAAGTCAACTACAAAACATATTTGATCATCAATTACAAAGTTAACATATTTGGTCGTCAATTACAAGTATATTTGATCTATTTCAATATCTTTTGTTTACAAAAAAGTAAGGGTGAGGTTTACTCTAGTCTTGAATAATATCATAACGAATCGGCTTTTGAATATATTTTTTGTTCATTTCTTTTTCTTTTTTAAGGATTTTCTTGTTTACTAGTCTATGACATAAAATGTACAGTTCTATTAGATGAGAGTGACTTGATAAACATGTATAATTTATTTTTATTGTAGTGGGTAGGAGGACGATACTCACTATGGTCAGCTATAGGCATGTCCATCGCCCTCCATGTCGGTGAGTGTAAGATTGTGATATTTTATATGTCCAGTTAATGGGAAAAAAAATGTCTATCTCCTGGAATACTCAGGTTTCCTAAATAAGTAAGACCCCTCGTGTAATTCCAATAATCACTTACATGATATACGGTTCACCTGGACGATCAGATTGTTTGTTGGACAGGTATGGACAATTTTGAAGAAATGTTGGCTGGTGGACACTTCATGGACAACCATTTCTGTACAGCTCCTATGGAACAAAATGTAAGTTATATGGAATCTAGAATAATTAATTCAGTCATAGAAATTAGGAATCTAGAGTGATTAATTTAAAGAAGGGAAAATTCCAGTCGGATCAGCTTGATAGGAAAAACTGTAAAATTGTAAAAATAAAAATATCATGTACCATAAAAACTCGTGTAAGTAGCACAGTTTTTTTGTACTGAAATAAAGTTTAAAGTTTGGGGTTCGCAAATTATACAGGTAGAGACATTTTCCAGTTTTTTTTATAGAAAAAAAAAGATAGACAATTCTCAATGTCCCTCATCTTGGAAAACGACGGAAATTCCTGTTAAGAACATGAAGATAATAAATATACAAACATTGATTTATTCTTGTTAAATATGTCAGGTATATTAAAAGTGAAAGTTATTTTGATTTAATGCTTGTATTATTTAATAATATTCACTACTCAACTTTACATAAGTTTAGAGAAATGTTTCATTTGACAATTCTTCTTGTTACATTTCTATAATTTTGTGCATTTTGATGCAAAATATTTGTCACTTTTGAATAGTAGTGTTAATTGTAGTAGTGTTGAAGTAATACTTGGGAAATTCTGACTTGAATATATAGCATTCGAAATCAAAGATGTTATATTTAAATGTAAACTGAACTAAAAATTCAATTGTAGATCCCCATTCTCCTGGCACTCTTAGGAATATGGTATAACAACTTCTACAAAGCTGAGACACAAACTCTTCTGCCGTACGATCAGGTATGATATATCACAGAACGTGTGAGTTTGTACTCTTTTTTTATAAAGATCCTACACCCCTGACAGTTCTTACATGTACATTGCCTCTCAAAAAATGCATAAAATAGCAACCACAGTTACTGTATAGAAATTTACACCATCAAATGAGAACAATCAAAAAAAAAAAAAAAAAAAACGTACTAATAATAATCAATTTTATTACATTTTTACCAGTGAAATATCAAAAATTATTCATTCTATAAAAGTGATATTTTTCACTAGTGACAAATATCATATTTCACTAGTGAAAAATATCACTTTTGCTGATTTGACCAATCAAATCAATGATTAGAAAATACCAAAATCATTGACCAATCAGAAAGCCCAACATATATGTCAGCACCTGGACAGGGGAAACTACTTTTTTTGTTTACAAATTATCGCTGTAGTCCTAGTTAGCATACGGGGTAGGGTTTTCATTGATAAACGCACTCGTGAAAAATATCAAAATATTAGCCCCACTCGTGAAATATATTTGGTATTACTGAAGACACTGTTAGATATCCTCTATATAAGGCCAAAACATTCATACAAAATATAAAGGGGAAAGAATTTCGTCTGGATGTAATGAATTATTTATCCGCCTTTTCAGAAAAAATAAAATTGGGAGGTTAAACTTTTGGAGGGCAGTAATAGCCTTAAATACGTGATAGATTATTTCAATTTTGATGAGTCTTCAGCATTTTTAGCCCACCATCATCAGATGGTGGGCTATTCAAATCGCCCTGCGTCCGTGGTCCGTGGTCCGTCCCTCCGTCCCTCCGTCCGTCCCTCCATCCGTCCGTCCGTAAACAATTCTTGTTATCGCTATTTCTCAGAAAGTGCTGAAGGGATCTTTCTCAAATTTCATATGTAGGTTCCCCTTGGTACCTAGTTATGCATATCGCATTTTGAGACCTATCGGAAAACAACATGGCCGACAGGCAGCCATCTTGGATTTTGACAATTGAAGTTTGTTATCGCTATTTCTCAGAAAGTACTGAAGGGATCTTTCTCAAATTTCATATGTAGGTTCCCCTTGGTGCCTAGTTATGCATATCGCATTTTGAGACCAATCGCAAATCAACATGGCCGACAGGCAGCCATCTTGGATTTTGACAATTGAAGTTTGTTATTGCTATTTCTCAGAAAGTACTGAAGGGATCTTTCTCAAATTTCATATGTAGGTTCCCCTTGGTTCCAAGTTATGCATATTGCATTTTGAGACCAATCAAAAAAACAACATGGCCGACAGGCAGCCATCTTGGATTTTGACAATTGAAGTTTATTATCGCTATTTCTCAGAATGCACTGACGAGATCTTTCTCACATTTCATATGTAGCATCCCCTTGGTGCCTAGTTATGCATATTGCATTTTGGGACCAATCGGAAAACAACATGGCCGACAGGCAGCCATCTTGTATTTTGACAATTGAAGTTTGTTATCGCTATTTTACAGAAGGTACTGAAGGGATCTTTCTCAAATTTCATATGTAGGTTCCCCTTGGTCCCTGGTGTTGCATTTTGGGACCAATCCAAAAACAACATGGCCGACAGACAGCCATTATCGCTAAATCTTAAATTTTATATATAGGTTTCCCTTGTTTGAAAAGTACTAGAGGGCTGTTTCTGAATTTACACAGATTAGTAAGACTTAGAGGAAGGGAAAAGTAGAGAAAAGATCAATCTGACATGGAACCTATAAAGATCATTCAATGGTGGGCGCCAAGATCCCTCTGGGATCTCTTGTTAACCAGTATGATTACCAACAGCACTGTAAACAACGAATTCAACATTAAGCTATTTTATTTCATTTGTAATAAATGCCTAGTAAAAATAGTTGAGTCAATAACTATAATCATAAAATGTTGAAAAAGGATTGTAGTTAAATACTATATTTATCTGACAACAAGCCTATGTTAGGGTGATATATCCTACCCCTGTTGATTGAAGTTGAAAGGTCAATGGAAAATTCTGACAAATGATAATCTATTGTCTTGCAGTAAGTTCAGCCCCTTCCTTTTTGCAGAATCATCAATTTTGAAAAATAGTAAGCTAAAGCTAAAAGTTGTTAACAAACAAGCATCCTTCAAAAATGGTATTCATCTTTTACACTAGGGGAGGGGGTTTATTTGAGGATAAATACAGTTCTAAACTTTCACACTTTGAAGGGGGCTTACTTGGTGAAAAACATAGTCCTAAACTTTTACACTAGGGGAGGGGGCTTATTTGAGGATAAATTTGGTACTTAACTTTTAAACTAGGGGAGGGGGCTTATTTGAGGATAAATATGGTACTTAACTTTTAAACTGGGAGAGGGGGCTTATTTGAGGATAAATATGGTACCTAAATTTTACACCAGCTTAAGAGGTCTGAAACTGCAATCACATGATTTACACTAAACGGTCCTTCAGTATCTACACAGATTTGCTGCCTACTTCCAACAAGGTGATATGGAGAGCAACGGTAAATACATCACACGGAGTGGTCAAAAGGTCGACTACAAGACTGGACCGGTCATCTGGGGGGAACCTGGCACCAACGGTCAACACGCATTCTACCAACTCATACACCAAGGTGAGCATTACATCAAATTTCCTCAAGTTTCATCTCGCATCCTTCACCTCATCATTGTTAATTTGGGCTGCGGTGGCTGAGTGGTTAAATTGTACCGACACTTTATAACTAGCCCTCGGACACCTCTGGTTCGAGAGTTCAAAATCCACTTTTGGCAGTTGCCTGGTGCTAACTGTAGGCCAGTGGTTTTCTGCGGGTACTCCGGCTTTCCTCGACCTCCAAGTTCTAGAAGGTCCTTGAATGACCATTGCTGTTAATAGGACATTTAACAAAATAAACATAAACTATTTTAGTGTAATTAGTTTAATTACATTCATAGATGGGAGTTGGGGTTGGAGAGGATTATAGATTTCCTCCCAGTTTGTAGGATTAAGGTCATATAGATATGTTCACTTTTGGATTAGTTGAATTAGGTGCTTGTGTACATAGACGCCTTTGTTAAACATGATACAGTTCAAACCCCTTTTGGTAGAGTTATCGCCCTTTGATTTTACAAGGGCTGGTAGGGGACATGTATTGCTGAATTGACTTGATGTCTTTTCCAGGTACCCGACTGATCCCATGTGACTTTCTGATGCCTGTGGAGACACACAATCCTATACAGGACGGCCTCCATCATGAGGTAAAATAATAATACAATGAAATGGTAGTTTCTTTGTCATAGATGTTGATAGGATGTTAAACAATACTAAACCAAACCAAATCTTCGTCATCAAACTTTTTGTAAACTCAAAAAAATTTCCTGGATGAAGATGTCATGTGGCCCTGAAACTGTACATGCTGTAGATTTTGCTGGCTAATTAATTCTCTCTCAAACAGAGCCCCAGGTACTGTCAATGTTGTAAAATTTTGTTACTAACTTCCTTGCCCAAGCAAATTTAGGCCTTGATATTGCATATATTTTGTTGATTTTATTGATTTTCAAATTTTTATTTCTTGCTGAGAGGCCATGATACTGTATATTTTGCCTTTTGCTTGGTAACTGCTTCACTCGAACAGAGGCCCTGATACTGTATATTTTGCATATTTACGGACTTCCTCCTTCAAACAGTGGCCCTTATACCTGTAGGATAGTATTTTCGGAGATTCTGCTGGCTAACTTCCTGAAGACAGGCCCCAATACTGTGTATCAGTTGCAGATTTTTCTGCTTGACTTCATTCTCTAATACAGGCGACCCGGTACTCTATCTGTTTTAGATTTTGATGGCTAACTTCCTCGCTCAAACAGAGGCCCTGATGATGGGAAAGACGTCAGCTGAAGCACGTGCAGAGCTCGAGAAGTCCGGCATGAGTCAGAAAGATTTGGAACATATACTTCCTCATAAGGTACATTATCCTGTAGAATTATCCGAGCTCTGGTAATTCTTCTTGTCATGAACCCACGTCCTAATGGCAAAGCTAAAGTGTAAGATTCTGTACGTGTGTCATGTATACAAAATGTATTTATAAATTGTCGTGATGAGAGAAAAGACATGGAAAAAAGTATGAAAACATAAGATAAGATATTCATAATGTAGAATTATCATTACAATGATTTAAATTACTTAATTAATGGTTGTGTCTGACTAATTTATGTGTCTATAGAATCAGACTTGTATCCTTTCATTACAGGTATTCGAAGGCAATAGACCCAGTAACTCGATCCTGTTCCAGAAACTCACTCCGTTCACCTTAGGAGTCCTCATAGGTACGCACACAACATATATATACAGTACCGCCTGGGAATATAGGGTTATAGGGCTTTTATATATCCTACGAGAGGACTCCAGATATATAAAAAATATTGTGCATGGCCTGTGGGTGGAGAAAATGTGTCTGATTATGTGTTACTTTGTTTGAATTACCGTATAATCTCCCTCCTCTAGTGTAAAAGTTTAGTACTAAAGTTTGGGGAGGGCTTGCTGGTACTTTGTATTTGTGAATCATTTTTAGCTTACTGTTTTAAAATTGATGATTCTGTGAAAAGAAAGAAGGGGAGCTTATTTGTTGGGCTTATTTGCAGATAAATACAGTGTACATTTTAATAACTTCTTTCAGTGAATGTAATTTTTAATAAATCTGCGGTCTTCGCGTTGGGTAGATATTTTCTCGGAATAAATTACGATAGAGTTAGATAGTAGCTTATTATATAATCAATTGTTCAAGCTGTGTTGTGATTTGATGTATTGGAATTAATAATTTTTTACAAGGTAAGGGAGTCAGAATATTGTAATCACATGATTCACTGGAGCAAGTAGGGAAACTAATTGTGATTTCGGGTATTTTTTGTGAAATTTTGCAGGAATTAATTCCCAGTCACTCTAGGATTCATGATGACAATTGCATTAAAGTGAATTTTAATGAATTTCTGGGGACATTCAATTGTTATTATACCCCCGCAACGAAGTTAGGGGGGGATATACTGGAATCAGGTTGTCTGTCCGTCCGTCCGTCTGTCTGTAGACGCATTTTGTCCGGACAACTCCTCCTAAACCGATGGGCCAATTCCGATGAAACTTCACACAAATATTAATGATCATGTGTAGATGTGCATGCCACTCCTAAACTGAATGGCCAATTTCAATGAAACTTCACACAAATAAAGAGGACCATGTGTAGATGTGCATGCCACTTTCTTTTCTTTCAAAATTATGGTTGCTTTGGCAACTGGTCACTAAAACAGGTTTTCCGATAAGAACCATAACTTTAAGTTTGTCCGGACAACTCCTCCTAAACTGAATGGCCAATTTCAATGAAACTTCACACAAATATAGAGGACCATGTGTAGATGTGCATGCCACTTTCTTTTCTTTCAAAATTATGGTTGCTATGGCAACTGGTCGCTATAAACAGGTTTTCTGATAAGAACCATAACTTTAAGTTTGTCCGGACAACTCCTCCTAAACCGAAGGGCCGATTTCAATGAAACTTCACACAAATATAGAGGACCATGTGTAGATGTGCATGCCACTTTTATTTTTCTCAAAATTATGGTTGCTATGGCAACTGGTCACTATAAACAGGTTTTCTGATAAGAACAATAACTTTAAGTTTGTCCGGACAACTCCTCCTAAACCGAAGGGCCGATTTCAATGAAACTTCACACAAATATAGAGGACCATATGTAGATGTGAATGCCACTTTCTTTTTTTTTCAAAATTATTGTTGCTATGGCAACTGGTCACTATATTACTGGGTTATGTTAGTTAGCCTCTGATTAACAGTTCCAATTCACCATTGACTCGTGCAGATTGCGGGGGTATTAGTCAGCCATCCTGGTGACAGTTCTAGTTAGTATATTATGGTAATGGGCATATTCATTAAAAAATCAAAAGCTATAATATTGTTACATCTCGAATGATGACATCTGTCTGTTGTAGCCATGTACGAGCAGAAAATATTTGTACAAGGTACAATCTGGGACATCAACTCGTACGACCAATGGGGGTAAGTTTGTGTATTTACAATCTGGGACATCAACTTGTATGACCAATGGGGGTAAGTTTGTGTATTTAAATCTGGGACATTAACTTGTATGACCAGTGGGGGTAAGTTTGTGTATTTACAATCTGGGACATCAACTTGTATGACCAATGGGGGTAAGTTTGTGTATTTACAATCTGGGACATCAACTCGTACGACCAATAGGGGTAAGTTTGTGTATTTACAATCTGGGACATTAACTTGTATGACCAATGGGGTTAAGTTTGTGTATTTACAATCTGGGACATCAACTCGTACGACCAATGGGGGTAAGTTTGTGTATTTACAATCTGGGACATCAACTCGTACGACCAATGGGGGTAAGTTTGTGTATTTACAATCTGGGACATCAACTCGTACGACCAATGGGGGTAAGTTTGTGTATTTAAATCTGGGTCATGTCATCTCATACATGTATGACCAATGGATTAAGTATGTGTACTACAGAAGCAGACTTACACGCATACAATCTAAGAACCTAAACGTGCCTTTTGATCAAATTTAAGTCTTGGCATTTTTTCTGGGCCGGTCGTCGGGGCCGGGTCGTCGTGAGCTTTCAGTGGAGTTTTCCGAAAAAAATCTTACTTTACGTTCTTCATTTGACAAGTTCGAACTATCCGAAATACTGTCAGTTATAAACAAGAGTTTTAACTATTACTAGCTAAAAAATATTGTTTTTCTGGAAAAAAAATGTGTGTTCGAACTATCTGCGTGTTTCGAACTAATCAGAGGTTTACCGTAATTGTTTTAATTCTCCTGGATTTCCGTATTTCTGATCCCTATCTATGGCCTTACTGTAGAGGTCTCTAGGGACCAAACAGCTATGTAATTCAGTCTATTGCAATACCTGGTACTTGACACAAGTGTGAATTATGACTGGTTTCCTCATCATGATGGTGCTGTCATCAAGTAAGATGGGAGCCTTACAGAAATTAGCTAAATTTGGTGCTCAATTGAGCAACGACGTATCTTTTTCATTAAACGACTTCTAAAGGGTTAAGAACATTAGTATTGGTGGATTTTCTTCCAGTTGGTGCTTAAGAAAACATGTGCACTTAGCCTCCAGTTAAAAAGACTGTTTTACTTGAATAATTTGTTGATGTATAGTATTGTTGCCCCCCCCCCCCCCCCCTATTTAGGTGGGAGACTCCAAATATTTTTGATTAATTTATAAGTTGATGAAAATTGTCCAATCAGTCCATAAATTACATTTGTAGTATAATTATTTATTAATAAGAGCATATTCAAATAATGAAGTTTTAAGTATTATTAAATCAATATATGTTAGTAGGTGTATAATCATTACCTATATATAAATCAATATATGTTAGCAGGTGTATAATCATTACCTATATATAAATCAATCAATATATACTTTTCTTAGGCTTCAAATTTTGAACAGGCATAATATAATTTTAAAATTTTTACTGAAATTATGTTTTAATTGTGTTTTAGAGTTGAACTGGGTAAACAACTTGCGAAGGTTATCCAGCCTGAACTGGCAGGGAAGGATCCGGTGTCCAGCCACGATTCCTCAACAAATGGTCTAATCAACTACATCAAGAAACACTCATCCTAAACACAGCAGGGGTCAAGGTCACAGGGCCTACCCAAGGTCAAGGTCACATGAACACTTGATTGTCTCCCTTTGATTGACCAGGTTGATCTGTTTAGTCAATGTTTGAATAATTAAAACCGAAGAAAGCAGTTTTAATTTAGCATTAAAATGGTGGTTTTTGTTTTGTGGAACTCTTTGCAAGTGTCCAAGGTACTGTAGCTAGTATCAAAGAATTCAGAATCTCTAAAAAAAAAAAAAGAAACCCAAAAACTTCTTGTTTCATAACAGGAAATTGCTATTTGATTATAATTTTCTGTGTTTTACATGACTTTCAAATGCTAAATGTATTGTATATGTACATGTGTACCATACCTGCATGTCGACTATTTGAATGTGGGCAGTAAGTGTGTGGTGAGGGTTTATAACTGTATTAACAACCTTGACTCTCTGATAAAATAGCGGTGCAATATTTTTTACGTGAGCTGTTCTATGAAATGTATTTATTTAATTCAGTACAGATACAAAATCAAAGAAAAATTCAGATATAACTGTTGCAAATGATAATGACAAAGATTCTACCTAAAATTGAAATGGTTTAAATGTATCGTGTTGACGTGGGAGACAAATGTTCGGGAGCATTTCAAACGGGAATGTTTGTACAGAAATATTTTTTTTTTTTTTTTTTGTATTACACTGACCATGACCATAAACATAGCAATTGAATTTGAACTTAGCTTGAAAAATTCACCTCTTAATGATTTTGTCGGCAATCACAAACAGAAGTAATAATTGAACATGTATGGTGTTTAAAAGTTTCTTTCTGTGACAGTTCACCGATAAATATAAAATTAATATGAAAGATTTGGTAAAATTACACAAGTGAAATCTCCAAAAAGTGAATCCAATCTATGTAAGCTCTCCTTACGAATTCAAAGGTTGAAAACTTCTCACCATTGTGAACTGTAATGCATTCAGCCTTGTGTTCACCCATAAATTCTAACTAAGAATCCGGAAACAAAAGTCATGAATGCTATGAATTGTGGATTTTCAGTTTTGACAATTACTCAATTCTTATAATTAAACAAGTTTGATATGTTCCAAAGATGTGGGGGTTATTTCTGTTTGAAAGTTCAGAAGACAAATTTGGCAGGGCTTCAGGCTGAAAAAAAATGTTAAATTTGTTACGAAAAGAATTTTGTTTTGTTTATATGTTCACTATGTTTAAGGCTTTACTTCTATCGTTTGATGAATCGTAGATTTTCGTGCTATTTGTTGCCCCTTATTGTTGTCTAGTGTTAAACTAACTCCAAGATGTACATGTGGATTCTGTGTGTCTTGGTTTAAATATGATATAGAACAGTTTTCTGCACAGATAAGGCACCTTAATTAAGTTCATACATATTTTACAGTAAATGTTACTTTTGTCAACAGGTTCTATTTCTTGTAGTAAAGGGATTATTTTTCACTATTTTTCGAGGAAAAAATAAAATAACAAAATAAACATATTAATTTGATAGAATAAATCTAATGAAAGTAGGAGCAGTTTAAAAATTGATGAAAATTATGAGCAGTTTTATAATTTTTATTTTCATTTGGATTTATTTGTCATTATTTTTGAGGGTGGAATAAAATTGGAAAATATGGTTATATTGAAAACAAATCAGTAGAGGAAATTAACAGCAGTTTCATAATTTCCGCAAAGAATACTTCCTTTACCTTCAAACTTTTATAGGTAAATCTGTGAAAATTTTATCATGTACAATGTCTATGAAATGAAGTTGTAAGTATGAATACTAGTTCAGTTGTCCTTTAGTAAGGTAAAAAAGCTTACAGTAGATCTCGCTTAGTTTAGTCTGTTTTACCTAAGGCCAGTATGTGCAGACAACATTGAAGAAAGGTTATTGTAGGAATATGTCAGACCAGACACACTTGATAGTTATGATGGGCAGTAGGACATATTAAGATAGGCTGATGTAGTACTAACCTTTATATCATTACTAACTTTAACACTGCTTTATTCATAGTTAGTATTATTGGTAGTAAATCTGTAGCTGAAAATGTTAATTTTCTGGATGAATTTCATTTTGGTAACAAAGTTTATTATTAGACTTTAGTCATATTTTCTGTCTTTTCATGTAATATACATGTATAAGGTTTATAAGAGATAGGTTTAAGTGGAAAACTTACCATACATTCTGAAACAGAACTTTTGATGGTTACAGACTGAGGTCTTTCCATATTGTATGTATTTAAATATTTATATTCTAAACTAAAAATTATCTTTAGTGGGTATATGATGTTATTATAAGATGCAATTGCTAAAATGTATATTGTCATTTGTGGCGATATTATGTGCAAATCTAATCTAGGTAAAGGTTAATCAACCGAGATTTTGTTACGATGGTTGTTTGTTTATTTAAGTTTTTGTTACCAAAATCATGTATTAAAATCATAAACGTTTTATTAAAAACCTAGATTGGCCACTTAACGAGAAAAGTGGACTTTTCTGTAAGTAAGGTCGTAAACTTCTTTGTCGTTGAGACTTATTGAACATTTTTGTTATGCATTGTTATTGCAAAAGTCCACTAAATACTATTTAGACAATAGATATGTTTTAATCAAACATTTGGAATTTATTTCAAAATTGCAAATATTCTTGAAATATTGTACACAAGTTTTGACAAGAGGGCTAATTTACATGGTGCAAATAATTGTGTGGCAAACATGGTGCAAATAATTTTCTGGAAAAATGTGGTGCAAATAATGTGTGATGCTATGGTGTTATTATTGATAATGTACTTAATGTCTCTTGAATTGTGAGGTCAGCTATTTGTTGTTTCTGTGATCTGATAATATTAGAGGGTATGTGTAGTACAGTTCTAATGGTTTAGCTTGTAACTTAAAAATCTTTATTTTTAATTACATGTATGTATATAAATATTTCGTAAAGTCCCAAAAGCAAATGGCTTACATAGTTATGTGTATCAATTATTAATCTGGAAATAAAATGCACTATAAGCACATTGTGAGTTAATGTTCTTATTGGTCTGGACGCCAATTTGGACAGGTTCAGGGAATCTGTTTAAAAAGGAGGACTCCCAAGGGCTATTCGAGTAAAATATTCATCAAAGGGAGGACTCCAGGTTTGTGAAACAGGGACAAACATGGAAGTATGCTGCAATTCATTCAAACAACTGTAACTTATGTTATAAGCTGCCTTTTCTCCACCATCCACATTGTATAGAATTTGTTTATTTCTATAGGCCTGTTAGATGTATTTTACTACAATAGTACTAAAAATGTTTTTTAGTTGATTGAAGCAAGGTGGGGAACCATCTCGCACAAGGAGTTGCCAGCACTGTGGATATTTGAGTTCCACATCATTGTATTAGAAATTAAGTTTCATATGGAAATAATTAATTTTTCTTTGTTTTCATGGTAAATACTCAAATCTGATTGGTCAAAAATTCTTTTCATTCTTCTATGAAAGAAATTCCGAGAATGGCGCGAAAAATGTGACGTCACAATACGACAATTGACGTTGCGTATTGATTTGAGAAAAAGAATCCCATTTAAAACCAGTAAAATTGTACATAAAACATGTTTTAAATTAGAAAATTATTTTCAAAAATCAATTACATGTATAAGCGTTATGTCAATTTCTTTTAGTTTCATCGGGGTATGAAACAAATTTTGTTTGCAAACTTCTGTAAGGATTCATACAGTTTGCAAACAAAATTTGTTTCATACCCCGATGAAACTAAAAAAAAAATGACATCGATGCTTAATTGCTTGTGAAACATCATACCTGGATGCTGTAGTATCCCTACCCATCTAGTTACATTATACTGACAAAAGGGAAAATGGTGAAAAAGGCATCACAGAAGAAACAAATAACCTTGCATGCCAAGTATACCCACTGAAATAGCTTGCTATAAGCCGTATATAAATAGTAATAATGACCTTGACCTTGGCACCCTGAAACACACGAAACCAGTTCAATAGATTCTCCTTCTTGACCATTGTATGGAGTTTCATCAAAATCTGTTTTAGAGTGCTGACAATGATTTTCTATAAATAGTAACAGTGACATTGTTCTTGACCTTGGCACCTTCAAACATGCACTTGTTTAACTCTTTACCACCTAATGACTACATATGACGCCCCTGCTATTTCCCCAAAAGCTATACTTGGTGAAGCCCTAGAATGATTAATAGCTAACTGAAAAATTTAAATTAATTAATGATTTAAAACACGGAGAAGAAAAGAATTTATTGTTGAAGATATGATTCCCATACACCAAATTAATCATGAGAGTCTCCAGAATTGAATTACAGTTTGCAAATCCAAAAATAAAGTTTCACTTCAACTCATATTTACAGGTAAGTCAGCGAGCCCTACAAAAAGGTGGCAAATTTGAAATGTCGTCATATGTCGTCATTAGGGATACAGGTAGGGGCATCATATGTCGTCATTAGGTGGTAAAGTATAGGGAGTGCTAAGTGGTAATGAGTTAAAGGTAATCTCCTACTTGACCAGTGTATTAAGTTAATCTCCTAATTGACCAGTGTATTAAGATAATCTCCTAATTGACCAGTGTATCAAGGTAATCTAACTGACCAGTGTATTAAGATAATCTCCTAATTGACCAGTGTATTAAGGTAATCTAATTGACCAGTGTATTAAGGTAATCTAACTGACCAGTGTATTTAGATAATCTCCTACTTGACCAGTGTATTAAGGTAATCTAATTGACCAGTGTATTAAGGTAATCTAACTGACCGGTGTATTAAGATAATCTCCTACTTGACCAGTGTATTAAGTTAAATCTCCTACTTGACCAGTGTATTAAGGTAATCTAATTGACCAGTGTATTAAGATAATCTCCTACTTGACCAGTGTATTAAGTTAATCTCCTAATTGACCAGTGTATTAAGGTAATCTAACTGACCAGTGTATTAAGATAATCTCCTACTTGACCAGTGTATTAAGTTAATCTCCTAATTGACCAGTGTATTAAGGTAATCTCCTACTTGACCAGTGTAATAAGGTGATCTCCTACTTGACCAGTGTATTAAGGTAAATTCCTTCTTGACCAGTGTATTAAGGTAATCTCCTACTACATATGTACTTGACCAGTGTATTAAGGTAATCTCCTACTTGACCAGTGTATTAAGGTAATCTGATTGACCAGTGTATTAAGGTAATCTAACTGACCAGTGTATTAAGGTAATCTCCTTCTTGACCAGTGTATTAAGGTAATCTCCTACTTGACCAGTGTATTAAGGTAATCTCCCAATTGACCAGTGTAATAAGGTGATCTCCTATTTGACCAGTGTATGAAGGTAATCTAATTGACCAGTGTATTAAGGTAATCTAATTGACCAGTGTATTAAGGTAATCTCCTACTTGACCAGTGTATTAAGTTAATCTCCTAATTGACCAGTGTATTAAGATAATCTCCTAATTGACCAGTGTATCAAGGTAATCTAACTGACCAGTGTATTAAGATAATCTCCTAATTGACCAGTGTATTAAGGTAATCTAATTGACCAGTGTATTAAGGTAATCTAACTGACCAGTGTATTTAGATAATCTCCTACTTGACCAGTGTATTAAGGTAATCTAATTGACCAGTGTATTAAGGTAATCTAACTGACCGGTGTATTAAGATAATCTCCTACTTGACCAGTGTATTAAGTTAAATCTCCTACTTGACCAGTGTATTAAGGTAATCTAATTGACCAGTGTATTAAGATAATCTCCTACTTGACCAGTGTATTAAGTTAATCTCCTAATTGACCAGTGTATTAAGGTAATCTAACTGACCAGTGTATTAAGATAATCTCCTACTTGACCAGTGTATTAAGTTAATCTCCTAATTGACCAGTGTATTAAGGTAATCTCCTACTTGACCAGTGTAATAAGGTGATCTCCTACTTGACCAGTGTATTAAGGTAAATTCCTTCTTGACCAGTGTATTAAGGTAATCTCCTACTACATATGTACTTGACCAGTGTATTAAGGTAATCTCCTACTTGACCAGTGTATTAAGGTAATCTGATTGACCAGTGTATTAAGGTAATCTAACTGACCAGTGTATTAAGGTAATCTCCTTCTTGACCGGTGTATTAAGGTAATCTCCTACTTGACCAGTGTATTAAGGTAATCTCCCAATTGACCAGTGTAATAAGGTGATCTCCTATTTGACCAGTGTATGAAGGTAATCTAATTGACCAGTGTATTAAGGTAATCTAATTGACCAGTGTATTTAGGTAATCTAATTGGCCAGTGTATTAAGGTAATCTCCTACTTGACCAGTGTATTAAGGTAATCTCCTACTTGACCAGTGTATTAAGGTAATCTCCTACTTGACCAGTGTATTAAGGCAATCTAATTGACCAGTGTATTAAGGTAATCTCCTACTTGACCAGTGTATTAAGGTAATCTCCTACTTGACCAGTGTAATAAGGTAATCTCCTACTTGACCAGTGTATTAAGGTAATCTCCTACTTGACCAGTGTATTACGGTAATCTCCTACTTGACCAGTGTATTAAGGTAATCTAATTGACCAGTGTATTAAGGTAATCTCCTACTTGACCAGTGTAATAAGGTGATCTCCTATTTGACCAGTGTATTCAGGTAATCTCCTAATTGACCAGTGTATTAAGTTTTATCAAAATCTGTTGAAAAATGAAGTCACTAGAGATTTTCTATAAACAAGAGGCCCAGGGGCCTTAACGGTCATCTGACTCTAAATTAAAACCCTTATATTATTGTAGTATGCATTCTCTGTAGCAAGTATATAGTGGCACTGTTGGCAATGGTGGCCATCTTGGATATCTGACCGACCCAATAAATAATAACACTTGGTCTGGACCATCTAAGGATCATTTCTGGTAAGTTAGCTAGAGCTGAATCCCACCGGTGGAATTTGAGAAGAAGTTTGAAATAGGTGTTGTTCAGGAAAACCATGATTGCGCAATCATGTTACAAAATGGCCGCCATTGCTGCCATGCCAAAGTTTTTACAAGGCCGAAAAAATAACAACACTTTGTTGGCACTCCTTCCTTAACATCCTCACCAATTTCGAGCTCAATGGCACCAGTGGAGAAGAAGTTTAAAATGTGTTTTTTAAGATGGCGGATATGGCGGCCATCTTGCATTTCAGACCAATCTAAAAAATAACAACACTTGGTCGGGATCATCTCAGGAACATTTCAGGCAAGTTTCAGCCCAACAGCACTGGTGGAACTTGAGAAGAAGTTTAAAATGTGTTTTTGAAGATGGTGGTTATGGTGGCCATCTTGGATTTTGGACCGACTCGAAAATAATATCACTTGGTCGGGATCATATCAGGATCATTTCAGGCAATTTTCAGCTCAATAGCACTGGTGGAACCGGAGAAGAAGTTTAAAATGTGTTTTCAAAATGGCGGCTATGGCGGCCATCTTGGATTTCGGACCGACCCGAAAAATAACAACACTTGGTCGGGATCATATCAGGATCATTTCAGGCAAGTTTCAGCTCAATAGCACTGGTGGAACTTGAGAAGAAGTTTAAAATGTGTTTTTCAAGATGGCGGCTATGGCGGCCATCTTGGATTTCGGACCGACCCGAAAAATAACAACACTTGGTCGGGATCATCTCAGGATCATTTCAGGCAAGTTTCAGCTCGAAAGCACTGGTGGAACTTGAGAAGAAGTTTAAAATGTGTTTTTCAAGATGGCGGCTATGGCGGCCATCTTGGATTTCGGACCGACCCGAAAAATAACAACACTTGGTCGGGATCTTCTCAGGATCATTTCAGGCAAGTTTCAGCTCAAAAGCACTGGTGGAACTTGGGAAGAAGTTTAAAATGTGTTTTTCAAGATGGCGGCTATGGCGGCCATCTTGGATTTCGGACCGACCCGAAAAATAACAACACTTGGGTGGGATCATCTCAGGATCATTTCAGGCAAGTTTCAGCTCAATAGCACTGGTGGAACTTGAGAAGAAGTTTAAAATGTGTTTTTCAAGATGGCGGCTATGGCGGCCATCTTGGATTTCGGACCGACCCGAAAATAACAACACTTGGTCGGGATCTTCTCAGGATCATTTCAGGCAAGTTTCAGCTCAAAAGCACTGGTGGAACTTGGGAAGAAGTTTAAAATGTGTTTTTCAAGATGGCGGCTATGGCGGCCATCTTGGATTTCGGACCGACCCGAAAAATAACAACACTTGGTCGGGATCATATCAGGATCATTTCAGGCAAGTTTCATCTCAATAGCAATTGTGGAACTTGAGAAGAAGTTTAAAATGTGTTTTTCAAGATGGCGGCTATGGCGGCCATCTTGGATTTCGGACCGACCCGAAAAATAACAACACTTGGGTGGGATCATCTCAGGATCATTTCAGGCAAGTTTCAGCTCAATAGCACTGGTGGAACTTGAGAAGAAGTTTAAAATGTGTTTTTCAAGATGGCGGCTATGGCGCCATCTTGGATTTCGGACCGACCCGAAAAATAACAACACTTGGTCGGGATCATCTCAGGATCATTTCTGGCAAGTTTCAGCCCAACAGCACTGGTGGAACTTGAGAAGAAGTTTAAAATGTGTTTTCAAAATGGCGGCTATGGCGGCCATCTTGGATTTCGGACTGACCCGAAAAATAACAACACTTGGTCAGGACCATCTCAGGATCATTTCAGGCAAGTTTCAGCTTAATCCAACTGGTGGAACTTGAGAAGAAGATTGAAATGTGAAAAGTTTACGCACGGCGCACGACGCACGGCGCACGACGACGGACGAAGCATGATGACTATAGGTCATCCTGACCCTTCGGGTCAGATGACCTAAAAAACTATTAAGTAACGTTGGCACCCTGACAGAATTTGAACATACAAATGGATCGTTACAACTTCATCGTGAGGGGATGATAATATGGAATAAAGACAATTAGGCCACTTAAAAGTCTAGACCAATCAAGCCATTCTTTTAATAGCAGAAAGAATGGAAAGCATACAAACAATAAGACATTAACATTTATTCATTCAACGCTTCAACTATTGTACACAATTTTCTGGACTTCAATTATAAAGTTCTTTTCCCTTCAGACAAAATTGTTCTTACTGAGTTTTATAAATATATGAAATCACATGAAATGTCAACGGTCACACTTGTCCAGCTGAGTTCAGGTCAATGGCTATTTTTTCTGCACTGGGAACATCCTACTTTTCTTGGGTGCCTTTTTCTTCAGAGTAATCACCATCGACTTGAGGTAAGAAAATTTATGCCGCTTGTAGTAATACATTACTGCTGTGAGTATGACCAACAGAGGTACCCCCTGCAAAAAAGAGGGGAAAATGTTAAATAAAAGCATATTTCAACTCCTATTAATAGGTAAATTTCACTAGGATAGAGAAAAGTGATTACTTCATTCAATTTGGTGGGTTATGAAAGGATAAAAACTAAACTAGTGGATTGCTGATAATAAGTTTAATTGAAAGCTTAAGGGATAAACAAATTTAGTTTCCAATGCTGTGATGAAAAATATGTGACTATACAAACCCCTAACCAAGGTGCTTAAAGATCTGGTTTAAATTCAAAGTAAAGTCTTTTCATTGCGTTAAATTTTTCAATGATCATTCAAAATATAATTATTTTATTTGAATTAATTTTGCAATTTCTGATGCTTCACATTTTTCATGTATAATTTCATTGCTGATTTTTCCAATTTCGCATGGTTTATGATCAGTTTGTGCCACAAAATGCATTTAGCCTCCGAAGTGACACCTGAATTCACCAACTCAATGTTTAAGATTTCCACCAAAATCCTTAGGCTTTTTAAGACTACATCTTGCTCTTGTAATTCAATTTGTTTAGAACCGTCATCATTGAATTCAACAACTCAAAGATTTAACTGCTCATGTAATATGTTACCTACCCTCATTCCCCAGATCTTTCTGTCGTCAAACTCTGGTTCGCCGACCCACTTAAGGAAGGTGATGACATCCTTGGCTAGCTGACTCTTTGTCGCAGGTGTTCCTGAATTTAAACATCACCATTAAAATTCAAATTTTCTTTGTATCTTAATAGAGGTCAATATCTATTTCAATGCCTCCACCAGGGATCGAACCCAGGATCTTGTGCTTACTGGTCTTAAGCTCAACTGATTGAGCTAAAGAGAAGATTTCTCTTAAACTAGCTGAGCAGTATATTGAGGCTAGTATTTACCAGTCTGAAGAGTATCATTGTATAAAGTTTTCTATCATTTCTTCTACCATAAATACATGGTTTTATCATAATTAACCATCGGTCAATATCTCTTTCCTCAGGTTAATAAAACAATGTATCAACTTTATCAGAAGGCTATAGTTGGCTAGAGTCCTTTTGATCGCGAAAATTTCCCCCACACGTATTATTTTGATATCGATTAGCATAATCTCTCAAACTACAAACAAAGGTGGAACGCGAAAATTACCCCAACGCGTATAGTTAACATATCAAAATCGCGAAATTAACGCCCCCCCCTGAGCGAAATTCACCACGTTTACAGTAATGGTCATCCTCCACACTGTCAATATTACAAATTTGACCTAATATGCCATAACCCTTTTCAAATCATTACTGCCAATAGGTAATACTATTACACTCACCGTCCTCATATTCTATGATTTCATTATAAAGAGGTGGCGCCATGGCTAACACTCCTCCTGGAAAATATGGATTATAGTGCTGGCCCTCGCCCAGTTCAAGCCCAGCTGGTGGGTCAGAATATCCAGTCAGTAACGAGAAAATATAGTCCTGAAAAAGACGGGAACATATTTATTGCCCTAAAAAATTGTAAGAATATTTTAATCTTTTACATCTCTGTATATTCATAGAACTTTTATCATTATCAGTGTAACTTCTAATGAGGCTTTCTCAAAAAGGATTTTAGAGGGGGTTTCCAGTCAAGTTAAAAGAGTCAACAAGAGGCCCATTCAGCCTGTATCAATCACCTGTTATACAACTACTCGAGAACTTATAGTTAGTATCAAAGTTTGTTACTATTAACTATCAAATTAAATATGATCTTGTTCAGAAGAGGTAAAAGTTGAAAGGTTTAATCATATCTTAATTTATTCCAAAGTTGATAGAAGACTTCCAAGGCATTTAACCCATGTGATTGTATAAATGGATTAGCACTTGTTGCCTTTCATATCAGCTAGCTACCAACTCATTATCTTAAATCAATGCCTATCACTCCTGAAAAGAAATTTAAATCACTATATTTTGAGGGTGGAGACCTCTGTCCCTTGTCTAGACAATACAATGAAGAACATTCTTATCTGAGGAACGGCGACATTCGTTTCCTGAATAGATAACACAATTAACGACATATCTACGATAACGATGTACAGACTTATCCCCTGTTCCCTCTCTAGATAACACAACGTACGACATATCTATGATAACGATTTGCAGACTTACCTCTGTTCCCTCTCTAGACAACACGATGTACGACATATCTATGATAACGATGTACAGACTTACCTCTCTAGATAACACGACGTACGACATATCTATGATAACGATGTACAAACTTACCTCTCTAGATAACACGATGTATGACAAATATATGATAACGATGTACAGACTTACCTCTGTTCCCTCTCTAGCTAACACAATGTATGACATATCTGGGGGTGCTGCCCCGTTGTTCGCAGCCTGTGCAGCCTCCTTGTTGGCATAAGGTACAGGGAAAAGATCAATGACCTTTCCTGGTCGCTCGAACATGTTCCCATCCTTGTCCGGGCCATCCAATGTCATTATCTATTGAACAGAAACAAGAGTTGTATAACCAGTTGGTTTTCATGGATCTGTTTCTTGAAAAATCTTGATCTATTAACCAGTTAACCAGATATTGAAAATAACAGTTTATTTTGGCAAATTAAGTACCACAAGTAAAATGAACTACACTACCTAAAATATATCATATTGTATAACTTAACATTTAAGTTTTTTTTATGATAATCAGCGTGGCAGAGAAAACTGTCTACATACTTTTGTTGAACGTTGAAGCTCTGTGCATACTGTATGAAGTCGTATGTACATTGTGTTAAGTTGTTTGTACACTGTATGTGTGAAGTCGTATGTACAGTGTTAAGTCATATGTACAGTGTGTGAAGTCATATGTACACTTTGTGAAGTTGTATGTACACTGTGAAGTCTTATGTACACTGTGTGAAGTTGTATGTACACTGCATGAAAGTGTATGTACACTGTGTGAAGTTGTATGTACACTGTGTAAAAAAAGTATGTACACTGTGTGAAGTTGTATGTACACTGTGTTAAGTCATATGTACACTGTGTGAAGTTGTATGTACACTGTGTGAAGTTGTATGTACACTGTGTGAAAGTGTATGTACACTGTGTGAAAGTGTATGTACACTGTGTGAAGTTGTATGTACACTGTGTGAAGTTGTATGTACACGGTGTGAAGTTGTATGTACACTGTGTGAAGTTGTATGTACACTGTGTGAAGTCTTATGTACACTGTGTGAAGTTGTATGTACACTGTGTGAAAGTGTATGTACACTGTGTGAAGTTGTATTTACACTGTGTGAAAGTGTATGTACAATGTGTGAAAGTGTATGTACACGGTGTGAAGTTGTATGTACACTGTGTGAAGTTGTATGTACACTGTGTGAAAGTGTATGTACACTGTGTGAAGTTGTATGTACACGGTGTGAAGTTGTATGTACACGGTGTGAAAGTGTATGTACACTGTGTGAAGTTGTATACTACAAGTACTCTACCTACCTCAGATGCTTCTTTAGTTGCTCTCTTGGCCGACATAAAAACATCAGACATGTACCGATATCTCATGTTCTTAATACTGTGACAGGCCGCACACACCTGTTTATAGACTTCATAACCTCGGCGCACACTGAAAATATAAACAGCATGTGATCATATCTCATAAGTATTTTGCAACTTGATATGTTCAGGGAAGGGCTAAGTTATCTATATAAGTTTTAAGACAGGAGGTAGAATTTATATAGTAGCAATCGCTGGTGTAAAATTAGAAAATAAGAACAGGCTGATTTCTATTACCTTGCCATGTCCAGTGAAGCTAGATAGGGTCTATGGCCCCAGGCATAAGAAGGAGGATGCACACCATGAGCTGAAGCAGATACACCAGCAAACACAGCAGCGCCTACTCCCACAGTCCCCACAACAGCTGAACCAACAACAGCCTTCAGCATGACCTGTAACACAACATGGAAAAGTTACTCACAACTTTTCAGAACAAAACAAATAACAAACGAATGATCCCAGGTTTGTTGGGCCATCATATTTTGCTAAAAACTTGCTGAATGATTACTATATATATATACTGTATATATATTTATTACTCACCGAATTTTTCTTGACATATTCCTTAAATGATGATGTCTCTGCCTGCAAAAGAGGAGATATATCTTAAAATTATTTTACATTTTAGTTATTCAGCTTGTTATAACAATAATATAGTCAATGTATATTTTCGTCATTTAAATATTTTGGTTGGGAGGGAATTCAAAACTGCAAAATGTTACTGCATACTATGTAAGCATACCAGCATTAATTTAGACACATCCTGATCACAAGATCTTAATTGATGCTTACCTGTATACTCAAATGATGATCATTCATACATGTATTTAAGCCAATTTCCCCAAATTTGCAGTTTACTCCTGAAAAAAATCTTTCCTTATTCAAATTTTTTCTTCCCAAAATGAGACAAAAAGGCCCTTTCCCAAACCAGTGAGAAAAAACCCTGTGATCATTCATACATACATGTATAGAGGACCGATGATCATTCATATATGTATAGTGGACTCGTCAGGGCATCCAGTAGACCCTTGAGAGTATGTTTTTGACTTCCTAAATTGAGATCTGACTCGTGTGTTTGAAGGGACTTGTCTATTTGATATATGTTTAGACCCTTCAGATTTCTTAGAAATAGTGATTTGACTTCAGAAATTGCCCAAAAGGCCAGCAAATTTCACAATTTTTTTTCCTGTCCCGATACAGGCCTTGTCCACCTTAAGCTTGTGGAGATTTCCTTTTAATCTCATGCATGTATAATGTATAATGCTCAGGCCATGGCATTTCATAAATTTATGGGGTCCTTTTCAGATAAAATGGGGTCTGGCCGGGTCCCTGTCAATAATTTGAATGGAGCTTCCAGAAAAAGTGGGGTCCTTTCAATTTTCTATGCTTCAAAAGGCTCAATTTGGAAAGACCTTTTTCCCTTACTCATGACCATGTGACCATTATTCTATTGTAGATGTAAAAGTTCAAGGAGTAGTAGTGTGCAGCCAGCCGGGATCGGACCCGCGACCCTCGGCTTACTGGTCCGCCACTCTACCGACTGAGCTAAAGGGAAATTCCCCCTAGCCGGAAGCTAGAAGCTTTTTTTAAGGCGACCATACAACTATGCACAGTATTTACAATTAAAACCCGGCCTGCTACACTACTCCCTCCTTCAAACGTGTTCGCCCCCGAACACACCAACCCAGGTTCTCTCTCCAAGGAAGCCTCATTGCTTTCACTTTCAGTGGTCTGCTGCACCAATGTAAAAGTTCAAGGAGTAGTAGTGTGCAGCCAGCTGGGATCGAACCTGCGACCCCCGGCTTACTGGTCCGCCGCTCTACCGACTGAGCTAAAGGGAAATTCCCCCTAGCCGGAAGTAGAAGGCGACCATACAACTATGTACGGTATTTACAATTAAAACCTGGCCTGCTACATATATATAGATTGAATTTGGTGCCCTACTACTGCAAGTGAAAGCTATATTGCAGATGGAACAATGAAATAACTCTAATCCCAGTGCAGACAGGCTCTATTTTTACTCTCTTAAGTAATTTTCATCACATAATCATGATCAATTACAGCAATTAGATGAATTAAAATTTTATATACCTAGTTATACAAATTCATCTAAACTTTGTAATGTAGAAATGTAAATTAGTTATATGTATTTTTTGTCATTTAGTAAACAGATACTATATCTGTAGCTTAATATGCTTTGCTCTTTATCCGATTCAGATAATATTGCAGCATTACTATAGTAACAATTGTTGAATAATATTGCAGCACTAATATAACAGGTGGTTCTTTTCTCCAGGGAATCTGTAATATAATTGACCCTTAATTTTTAGCAATTTCAGAAGTCAAATCACTATTTCTCAGAAATCTGAAAGATCAGAGCACATGATAAAAAGACAAGTCCAATCAACCCCCATTCAGATATCATTTTGAGCAGCCAAACACATATAAACCCTCTCAAAGGTCTACTGGATGCATCGTTCACCCTCTGCATGAGGGAATTCATTACATGAACAACCGAAGATTTGTGAAAATTGATATTTCCTACAGGAAAAAAAATACGGAATATTTTTACTGTGACATTATGGATAAAGTCATGATCCTAAATACAGTTGTTCCTAGTGATTGCTTTGAAAAGATGTTGTGTATGATCGGTTGTGTAACGATATATTTTGTATGCCCTTGACTTGAACCGGCGTAGGATACACCAAAGTTGTGACTAAGGAGTCCATGGCACAAAGACGAATTTTAAGCAATAAATGAATTGGAAATATCCGGATCGTGGTTTCTTTGTTCTCAAAGATACACTAAAACCATACCTGTTGTGTTATCACACTACTGTTGACACGTAAAAGTACCCGTTTGGGCACCTTGCAGACTACGGCAGCCGCCATGTTGCTTTTTACCCAAGATGTAAAAGGTCTGTAGATACCCTTTACCATGAAAATTAACATGACCTTGTTTAAAAAATGGATATGCTTACAAATACTTATTAAATAGGTTACGCATTTAAATGCAAATTTGTGATTTATTTTTGTTTATTTTCTTAATTATTAAAAATGGACCCTTCAGAATAAGGTGAATTTTCTTAGGTAGCTTAAACGTTTGTGAGACTGCTAAAGTTGATGTTAAACAAACGATAATTCAAAGAGCTCGACTGACGTTGAGTGTACACAAAATAATGGATTGAGCACCGGCATAGGAACTTGATTTACTTGACAAAAACCTCGGAAAGTCCACCTGTCATTCGAAATTCCGTAAGCTACCCGAAGAATGACAAAACGAAAATTATGAAGCATTTCATTTCTCATTATATCAATTATATTTCCCCTTGATAGTGCATTTTCAATGGTTTGCGGGGCAAAGCCACGTACTCGGTCTCGTACGCAGGAATAGGACGTTGTCATGATTAAATAATTGATGTATTGATAAAAATGTTAGACCCCTTCCAACTTTTCCTGTTGTCCTACCTTCTTAATGCTGTATCTGGTATTTAAAAAGTGAAAATCCAGAGTTAAAATCTACGATATATACAGTGTATATTTTGATTTTTACCTACTCCTATAACATAAGAGGCCAATGGTCGGCTCTTTCTATCGGATATGATTTTGCCGACTGTCAAAAGTATCTCGCCGTGTAAAACCTCTAACATTGTTGGAGTAGATTTTTACCCTGATTTTATGTTCAGCACGAATCCGGATCGTTTCGCCCTAAATCCCGTTCGACCAGCAAATACTTAGGACTCACATTACAGAAAAATCTCAAATGGGATACACACATCAACAACATCACTATAAACGCCAACAGATCACTAGGCTTCCTAAAACGCAACCTGAAAATAAACTCACAACATATAAAAGAACATGCATACAAAGCCCTAGTGAGACCCAAACTGGAATACTGCTCTTCCATATGTGACCCGCACAACACAAACCAAATCAACCAAATAGAAAAAATTCAACGCAGAGCAGCACGATACGTACAAAACAGATACCACAACACAAGTTCAGTACAAGACATGATGGACAAGCTCAACTGGCCCACACTTCAAACACGTAGACTCAAGACCAGACTCATACTATTATACAAAATCATGCACCATCATGTCGCAATAGACCCACACGGCATCATGCACCCAGCAGACCCTAGGACAAGGCAAACACACCCAGACACCTATCTGCCACCAATGACACATACAAATACTCCTTTTTCCCACACACAATAACACAATGGAACCTCCTCCCGGTGGCAGCAGTACAATGCACTACACTAGAGATCTTCAAGGCACATATACACAATGCAGCCCTTGATGATCTCAAACACACACCGTAAACACACCCTCATAATGTTTTTATCTTATAGTTTCCACTAAAAAAAATTAAAAAAAAAACACCTCTCACTGTACCCAAATCCCTGCACTTTTTTTACTTCTTTTAAAAAGCATACAACGATCCTTCCTGTAACCGTAATCGTCATTTTTGACGGAGGTTTAATAACAAAGAAGAAGAAGAAGACCTATATGTATGTTGTTTCGTCCTAAAATAAAATTTTAGGGTGAAACCTTGTTTGGCATTTTCTCTCATTTAAGTTAGCTTTGCTTAGTTACAAATCAACTGTGGTACAATGTTTTCCTTTCCTGGTATCTGTGATAAATTAACAAGTTCGTTCACAGTCTTAAGGTATAAATCATATTGTTATATTGAAGATAAACACCACCTGATGAAAAAAATAAAAATAAGGGCGAAGCAACCTGAGGTGAGCGAGATTTAGCATGGAACGACCCTTAGGGTCGCAAAACGAAATATTTTACTCTATGTTATTACTAGTGACTCCATTCCTTCTTTCGCTGCTTTGAAGTTTAAATGATGTGAAATTCATATCAAATTAAAGTATATATTTTGCAATTGATTATATTTAGATAGCTTGATATATTGGTAACAGTAGTTTAGAGTAAAGTTACATAGAACTTCCATTCTCTCTTTAGTGAAATTAAAAGTAGAACTTGCACTTCTGGTTTTGAAAACAATTGTCAATGTTGACATCTCACAATAGATCATTGAGAATTGGATGTCTTTCCAATTAGATAAAAGAAATATTTATTATAATCGATAATCAGAACAACACGAGATGAAAGAAGAGTGGTTTACTTCTAGTTTGTTTAGCCATCAATTAATCCATTAGATTTTCTGTCGGTAAAGATTGACCAATGATCTAGTATTTTCGAGGTCACGATTTGGATTGCTATTTTTGTATACTTTTGAAATTCATAATCTGATTGTAATAAAATGATTCTCTTTACCTGCTATATTCAATGAAAAATCATACTCATATTCACAAGTACTTGTGTATCAAATAAGGATGACACTTGACGGTATTGTTTCTGTATTTTCAGACTGAATAACAATGGGTATACTGTCCAATCCACAACAACGACAGAAGATTGTTGATGTCATTGCCAAGTACAACAACAAACTGTGTTTCGCTTGCTATGTTGCTGGAGTTGTCTGGTTTCTGGCTCTGGCCTATCCTCCCATGAATGCTAAAAATTACTTCTCGGAAAATGCACTTTTACCAGGTAATATTATTAAAAAGGAAAGTTGTTAGAACGTCTTGTCAATAATTGACTTGTCTACCCTTTTGTTTTGGAAATAGAATAGATTGTTAGCATACTTCACTGATTTAACTGAAAGTTCTGTTCTAGAGAAATGAAATCCAAAATGTATTCTAAAAAAATCCCTTGTTTTCTACTCTCATTTCACATGGACTTTTTTCCTTTCATCGAGTTTGTAATAAGTGTGCAATTTTTGGGTTGACTGACTTATAACAAGATATTAACACTACTTCTGCAATGGCCAGATATGTGTAGGCAAACATTTGTTAAACAAACAATTCAATTCCAACAGTAAAATTTACATAATGATGAAATGCTTGTAAACTCATTTAACTCATCAATAAATACTCAAGATATCTCAAAGTTGTGTCATGGATGAACTGACTTTGAGATAACAAGCTATTAAGGTTTGACTGTATTTGGTGACGTCTTTGTTGAGTTCAGATTGAGGTCCCAGGTTAAATTTTTAGCCTGGTCAATGCATCAATTACTGTACATGTATCACAGTGGAAAATACAATGACCAGACGAAAATCTAGATCTCTGGTATATTATGATACAATTTTTTTTTCTGACCAGGTCTTGTGGAGAATGAGTTTTACTCCAGTGTTGATATCAAAGCATATATAGACGACTATAGAGCTCAGCTGAAGAAAGACGCGAGGTAAGAATTTTGTGCAGAAAACATTCAGTGTTGGAGAAGTGTTGTAAATGTACAACTCTAGATTGTGTTATTGAGATAAATATTAAATTTTACCTATATATATATATATTATTGGGAGATTTATAATTTCTTGATAATATTTGGTATCTTGATACATTAAAACAGTTAAGAATTTTAAAGCAAATTATGAAATAAATGAATTATACAACAATGAAGTGTAAGTGATCAAATGAATTTAAGAATTGACCTTGAACCACAATCAAGGTCACTGGTCAACATTGTCTTAAAAACAGGTTCCTGGGATGAAGTCCGACAGAGTTTAACTAAATTACAGAAAAAATAACCTCGACCCAAGGTTCCATGCGTCAATTTTATTGAATCATTAATATTCAGACCACCTCTTCAGATATTTCACCTTCATATCTCTTCATCCAACACAAACAAGGTTGTTTTGAAAAAAACAATGAAACTTCCCTTCAAGTCACAAGAATAAAGTTTTACCTTGATTTTGTAGATCACAAATGTATAATGTGTGGACAGCATTGAATACCAGATGAATAATGTAGGCCCATTGGGCCTCTTGTTCATGCTGTTAGATATATTGTAGACAATGTCACTAAGATTTGAAAATGATAACAGAAATACCAAATTTAGATGCACCAAAATAAAACCGTCCCTTAAGCTTTTTGACCTGTAGGCATCACATTTTTCTGACAAATTCTGATATTTATTATATATTTGGTATGTTTGAAAATAATTTTGTGAATTTTCATGATCACCTAGTCGTGTTGATTTGTGTTTTAAAGGAAGGTACCTAGAGAATGGGTGTACGATCAGTTACGATCCTTGGGTCTGGACACTTACATCCAAAACTACAGCATCCGTTATCCTCTCGGGATCACCAAAGATAAGGTAGATAATACATGATAAAATCAGATAATATTATGCATGTGTTCGCAAGCCCCTTAGAGGTGCTACAGGCTCTCACAGAGAGTATTAAGGATAAATTGAATACAAAAACAAGCTGTTGTATATCTTTATACAGTATAATACGAAAAATTACATTTACACTGTTACAACTCTCAAAAAGTTTGAGCATATCTTTTTAAATTGAATGTTAATGATAAAAAATAATAAATTGTATCCAGAAAAAATTGGATCATCCTCCCCTTCTATATATTTTTGGTATGAAACTTTTTTTTTTAATTAAGCTGTCATTTATAGGATGCCGTCCTATTTTTCTCTTTTGTTGATGATAATTAGATATATTTCAATCTCTAACTTGCTATTTTATGCATTTCTGTGATGAGCAGTGTATAAACAGTCAACAGTATAACATCCTTAATCATCGACTATTTAAATTCTGATATTATTTTCAATTGTTAGTAAAATATGCATTTCACAAATTACTGCTTCAACACTTTGGAATAAATACATACATACAATTATCACGTCTAGAATAAACCAAGCTTCATATTTCAAAGTTGCTCTGCATATTCTACGGTTTGAAAATATGATGTACCTATAGAAGATATGTTTTTACCCATGTGGAAATATAATGGTCAGGAAAGTTGATATAAATAATTATTTAATATTCAGTAAGCTAAATTTGATCAATATCATTCTGACAGTTTAGGGTCTATTAACTTAATTAACTTGGACATTTTGGCTTTTGAAAAAAAAAAATGTAAGTTTTAGTGAATTTTGAAGGTTTTGCTTTAAATTTACTGTACTGACAAAGGGGAGGGTACAAGGTATTATGATAAATATGAATACTTCTTATGTTTCAGACGGTCCCTGGACAGAATGTGTATGCTATTTTGCGTGCCCCTCGAGCTGCCAGTAATGAGGCTTTAGTGATGTCATCACCGCTGAGAGCAAAGGAATCGGACCTAACCTCTACAACAGGGGGCATTGCAGTCATGCTTGCAATGGCACGGTTCTTCAGGCGTGAGTATGACAAGGGCTATATAACTCTGACAGTTCTATACAATACTGGAACTTTACTGTTTATTGAATACCACAGGTTCAATGAAATAATCAGAAACTCATAGCTTAATGCTTCGATGTAATATATGATAATACAAGTGCATTGTTCACGAGAGGGATACCAAAGTACATTTCACGTTTTTGGGATACGATTAAGCTGTCGTTTGTCGGGTTAGCGGGGTGGTCGTTTAGAAGGGGTAATTTATTGTTGGAAAACGTCGGTGAACGAGAAACTTGGTTGCATACAGGGAGTGGTCGTTCTTGAGAGTGGTCGTAAATAGGGGGACCACTCACTGCAGTACGATTAATTTTTTTTTTTTTCTTGTCTACCAATATCACCTACGTCCTATTAGTCAGGAGTTTACTTACGACCTTAAACAGTCTGAAATCCTGGCCCATGACCTTGAAAAATCCTTGAATCTTGGGCCCATGGTCTTGAAAAGTCCTGAAATATCTCATTCAGTGTATCATATAATGGAATTACAAAGAGAGTCTGGGATTGTACTTTTAATCCAAATTTTAAGAACACCTCAATCTTTTTATAAATCTTGGGTAGATGAATTCAAAGATGGCAGTTCACAGGCTAACAGTGTTTTATATCTCAAACTGATAGACCTCAAGGAAATTGGTGAAGAAGTGTTGAAATCATCCAAGAAATATGTGAAATATCAACCATAGCAAAAATTGCTAATGTCTCTCTTTTCTCTGTATGAAAAGCTTCTTGAAACTTAAATAAGGACCTTGAAAAAGCTAAAATTTGGTTTGACCAGATCTTTATGCACCCAGCTGTCAATAAAAATCTCTTAACAGATTTCAGGGTCTGATATCTCCACTATACAATTTTGTCATTTCAGAGAAAACTTACTGGGCCAAAGACATCATCTTCCTGTTAACTGACCATGAACAGATTGGAATTCAGGCTTGGCTGGACGGTTACCATGACATCAAGGCAGATTGTAAGTCACTTGTTTACTTCTGAAGTGCTTTGGTTTGATTTGTTTAACGTTCTATCAACAAGCTAAGGTCATTTAAGGACGGTCTCCTGTGCATGCAACATGCATGCTGTGTGGTGAGTGCGTACTATGTTTGTTTTGGGAGGCTGCGGTATTTGTTCCTGTTAAGTCTCCTTGTGATAGTCCAGAGCTTTTGTCGATTTATAGTGCTACCTCACTGAAGCATACTCCCGAAGACATCTGAATTGGATTTAAGCAATGTCTAGTAATAAGAAATGATTTTTGTAAATCATCTGTTTCATTTACAATTTGAAGTATTTGGGATTAGTACAGCTTTAGAATCTATAATTTTATTGTCTGAGCTACAAGGAAAATTACAAAAGCAAGGCAGTGGTTTTACTTTTCCGGATTGACATCAACATTTAACTGTGAGGTAATTACATAATTGTGTGGAATTTTTGGGTTTTACAGACATACAGCCTGGCGAGTTGATGGGGCGCAGTGGGCAGATCCAGGCCGCCCTCAATCTGGAGATTCCTGATGGAAACATAAAAAAATTCAACATCAAAATTGAAGGGCTCAACGGTCAGCTTCCTAATCTGGACTTCTTCAACCTGGTGGTGAGGCTTTGTAAGAGGGAGGGCGTCGAGGTCACACTTCACAAACAGGTACTGTTGACTTCATCAAATTCTTCATGAAATTCTATTTATGTAATATGATGTTTTTTTCTGTTATCAGTCCGATCCGTACCTATGGGACACGGTCGAGGGCTACCAGAGTTCTCTCAGTAATATAATGATTTTTTTCTGTTGTAAGTCCGATCCGTACCTATGGGACACGGTCGAGGGCTTCCAGAGTTCTCTCAGTAATATAATGATTTTTTCTGTTGTAAGTCTGACCCGGGGCGCCCGTACCTATGGGACACGGTCGAGGGCTTTCAGAGTTCTCTCAGTAATATAATGATTTTTTCTGTTGTAAGTCTGACCCGGGGCGCCCGTACCTATGGGACACGGTCGAGGGCTACCAGAGTTCTCTCAGTAATATAATGATTTTTTTCTGTTGTAAGTCTGACCCGGGGCGCCCGTACCTATGGGACACGGTCGAGGGCTTTCAGAGTTCTCTCAGTAATATAATGATTTTTTCTGTTGTCAGTCCGATCCGTACCTATGGGACACGGTCGAGGGCTTCCAGAGTTCTCTCAGTAATATAATGATTTTTTCTGTTGTCAGTCCGATCTGTATCTATGGGACACGGTCGAGGGCTTCCAGAGTTCTCTCAGTAATATAATGATTTTTTCCTGTTGTCAGTCCGATCTGTACCTATGGGACACGATCGAGGGCTTCCAGAGTTCTCTCAGTAATATAATGATTTTTTTTCTGTTGTAAGTCTGACCCGGGGCGCCCGTACCTATGGGACACGGTCGAGGGCTTTCAGAGTTCTCTCAGTAATATAAGGATATTTCTGTTGTCAGTCTGACCCGTACCTGTGGGACACGGTCGAGGGCTTCCAGAGTTCTCTCAGTAATATGATGCAGATGATGTGGACACAGGCCAGTGGTATCAGCTCCGGTAACCATGGACTTTTTCTTCGTTACCACATTGAGGCTCTCACACTAGAGGGCGTCACACCAAAGAAAGGTCAACCCAGAGGTCATGAACAGGCTGGAAGGTAAAAAATTATTTGGTTCAGAAAATATTTGGATTGATGTGTTATTGAAAAGGAGGATTTTATTTCAATCTATCAACACTTGATATAAAAAATTATCAAAAAATGAGATCAGTTTAGCTTTGAAATTCAAGACAAAAAATAAGTAAATGTAAATTTTTGATTTCAGGATAATTGAAGGAGTATTTAGGAGTTTGAACAATCTACTGGAACGATTCCATCAGTCTTTTTTCTTCTACATTCTGCCTACGACATCCACGTACGTCTCCATTGGCATCTACATGCCACCGTTTGGGTTGATATGTGCCGCAGGTCTTATCAAAATATCCTTTTTGTCATCGTAAAGGGTAATTATTTACCCTCATCAAACTTTCACCATTTTCTCCGTCTTGGTTTTAATCATATTTATAGCTGCTGCAATACTTTTAACTACATATTTTAATGTTGAATTTCATATTTTACCCATGGTAAGGGTAAAATATATTTATTTAATATCGTGTTCAATTTTTAGCTCGTCTCTTCGAAGAAGAGTGAGAGCTTATGTCGTCACTCTGGCGTCGGCGTTGGTTGTTAAATTTTTGGTGCAAGTGTTGAAAGGCATAGTAATTTATGGTAATATGCTCCCTGTGAGGGTCAAACTATCCCCTGCCGGAGTTAAACTAAAAGATTTTTGAAAAGTTTTGGACTTCGAAAATTTCTGCGTTAAGTTTTTGGTGCAAGTGTTAAGAGGGTTTAATACATCACTTTATAATTGTACTAGGGTGCTGATATTTGGCAATAGAGTCCCTATGGAGTAAGACAATCTGTTTCTGGAGTAAAACTTAAAAAAAATTGGATTTTTCTTTTTAGATGTGTTTTTAGCCCACCATCATCAGATGGTGGGCTATTCAAAACACCCTGCATCCGTGGTCCGTCCGTCCGTCCGTAAACAATTCTTGTTATCGCTATTTCTCAGAAAGTACTGAAGGGATCTTTCTCAAATTTCATATGTAGGTTCCCCTTGGTGCCTTGTTATGCATATTACATTTTGAGACCAATCGGAAAACAACATGGATGACAGGCAGCCATCTTGGATTTTGACAATTGAAGTTTGTTATCGCTATTTCTCAGAAAGAACTCAAGGGATCTTTCTCAAATTTCATATGTAGGTTCCCCTTGGTGCCTAGTTATGCATATTGCATTTTGAGACAAATCGGAAAAAAACATGGCTGACAGGCAGCCATCTTGGATTTTGACAATTGAAGATTGTTATCGCTATTTCTCAGAAAGAACTGAAGGGATCTTTCTCAAATTTCATATGTAGGTTCCCCTTGGTGCCTAGTTATGCATATTGCATTTTGAGACCAATTAGAAAACAACATGGCAGACAGACAGACATCTTGGATTTTGACAATTGTACTAGGGTGCTGATATTTGGTAAAAGAGTCCCTATGGAGTTACACTATCCCTTCTTGGGGTGAAACTGAAAATAAAACAATGTGAAAATGCTCACAATAGACAATTTATACCGGTCCACATTTTTCAAGGGAGACAATTGCAACTCTCATTAGGATAATATTTTGTCAAAAAATTGAAGAAATATGTCCAAAAGCAATTACATTTGTATTTAATATATTCATTTAATCTACAACAGCATAGCTTGTCTCCCGAATGTTTGTCAATAAATAATTTATATATATATAAATTGGTATGGTTTTGAAAATTGCATGAATTCACAAAACATAATCTGATCAAGTAAACAATATAAATATTATTAATGCAATTTGCGAAACCATTCCAATTAATATATTTTAATTATTTGTTGACAAACATTTGCGAGACGAGCTATGCTGTTCTCCAACAGCTTTTGTTTTTTGGTCTAATTTAAAGACATATGCTACATTCTGTGATCAATAATTACTTCCTTTGTGAAAGAGTTCTGTCATTGTTTGAAATAAGAATACTTTCATTGGTTATCGCCATTTCTCATATGTATAGATATTTCTCCTTCGATCATTTATCAATCTCAAATTGAAACAGAAATAAATACGAAAGTTTCAAGCCAAAACAATATGAGGTTGAATTTTTGTATATTTTGTAAGCTGACATCACACCATAATGGCCGACTTAAATATTACAATATTTTTCTAGAAATTTTAATTTCTGTTTCATCTTTATCAATGATAATAATTTGTTTGTTTCTCTCCATTGGTAAATCTATCATTATTGTTCCTGACTGAGCTTAAGCCATTGCCCTGTGGATAGCACTCACTGCTCGTGAAAACAAACTTAAGGAAATAGAAGAAAAAAATAGCCCGAATGAAACAGAAGAGGGAGACCCTGAAACAAAAGAGAGCTCACAAGAGGACGAGGACGAGTCTTCCAAGGACAAGGACGATGAGAAGAGGAAGATGGAGGAGGAACTCCTGAAAAATCTCAAAGAAAGTCTGGGTGGGGGAGACACCAGCAGTCTGGACGCTGATAAGCAACAACAGTTACAGGACCTACTGGACGATGTGGCGGTAAGTTGTGTCATGATTTTAACAATTAAGGGTATAGTTTAGTTTTATATTAGTGAACGTCCTATCAACAGCTAAGGTCATTTAAAGGCGGGCTCCCCTATGTGCAAGATGCATGCGTGTGATGAATGCGAGTCTGTTTTGGGAGGCTGCGGTATGGTCGTGTTTGTCTCCTTGTGATAGAGCGGAACTGATCTGACTTTATAGTGCTGCCTCACTGAAGCATACTGTCAAAGACACCTATCAGTACACTCCATCTGGTCACATTATACAGATAACAGGCAAACTAGTCGCATCACTCCTAAAGCGCTTAACATTATTAACTACCATTTTGATAGACTTTTGTATGTATTGGCCAGGAGACAGAACCCAAAGCCTTCCTCACAAGGGCAAATACTCAACTAGAGGCCAAAAGTAGAGCATTGTCAAGGGAGACATTTGGAAAAGGAAAGTTGGTTAGAAAGAAGAAAAAATATAAGATCCTAAATTTAATTGCCTTTTATGATCTTGCAATGAGCAGGTACAATTCTTACCTGCAGGGAGGGTGTAAAGGAAATGTTTCATTTAATATGTTTTCAATTAGCAGAATTTGAGAGAATACTTTGTACTAGAATACATTTATGCCTCACAGTAGCGGCTTAATTAATAGACTTACTTTAGAAGAACCTAATTAATTTTACACATGTTAGTTTACTCCTTTTTCAAAGTATAGAAAGAATATGTACATGTATAAAATATTTTGTGTTACCCATGTAGGAGCCCCATTATTTGTTATACCCCTGAAGGGGCCCCATGTAATGTATTTTGTGTTACCCATGTAGGAGCCCCATTATTTGTTATACCCCTGAAGGAGCCCCATGTAATGTATTTTGTGTTACCCCTGTAGGAGCCCCATTATTTGTTATACCCCTGAAGGGGCCCCATGTAATGTATTTTGTGTTACCCCTGTAGGAGCCCCATTATTTGTTATACCCCTGAAGGGGCCCCATGCAATGTATTTTGTGTTACCCCTGTAGGAGCCCCATTATTTGTTTTACCCCTGAAGGGGCCCCATGTAATGTATTTTGTGTTACCCATGTAGGAGCCCCATTATTTGTTATACCCCTGAAGGGGCCCCATGTAATGTATTTTGTGTTACCCATGTAGGAGCCCCATTATTTGTTATACCCCTGAAGGGGCCCCATGTAATGTATTTTGTGTTACCCCTGTAGGAGCCCCATTATTTGTTATACCCCTGAAGGGGCCCCATGTAAGGTATTTTGTGTTACCCCTGAAGCGGCCCAATGTAAGAGATTTTGTTCTATTCTTGTAGGAACCCCCAACTGGGTTACTGTCAATCCTTCCACTGATCCTGATTTCTATGTTAATGGGAGTCTTGTCCTACACTGGCCCGGAGTTCATCACTAGTGTTGCGCCACCCATCCGTATGAAGATTGACGATGTGATCACGTTTGGCCTCATGGCGTTATTCACGGCCTCCTTGCTGTTCCCTCGAATGATTGGAAGGTTTGTACATGTAACAGATTCACAGATCAGTGAACCACATCTGGTCTCTCAGAGACTTCTTTCTCTTCTGTCTAGTATACCATAATTTCCTGTGTATTACAGAACGTACCTGCTTTGGGATATAGCCTGAATATTGCGAATAAAAAAAAACTTAGCTTACCGGTACCGGTAGATTACCTGCAGATAAAACTGTGAATGTTCTCTCCGACAAAAGTTATAAAAGATGGTTGAGCATCAGCATATTGGTGCTTAAAGTAACAAGCATTACATTTAATATGGCTTGTCAGTAATCTCATCAACAGAATATGAATTAAAGAGATATAAATGTGTAAAACTGCTACATTTAAATACTTCTAGCGTTCCTGTGCATACTAGGATTAATAAAATCTTTCCTTGGCTTGGGGGTGCAACAAAGAAATCTTGACCTGAGGCTGAATTCATGAATGTTGAATCCGAGGTTTGCCAAGAAGTACCTATCACAACCCCCCTCCCCCCCCCCCCCCTGAAAAAAATGCCAAAAAAATATTGCACAAAAAAAAATAGGTCTAAAATTAATTCACAATATTCTTCAAACAGACACTAAAATAAGGTATCAGTGATATTATTCTGACGTTAGCAACAGTATATCTTGCCATTTCATCAATTTTATATGTCATAGGCATATCTAACAACACGGAAACTCTAGTGGCATCACTCAAAAAGTAGTACTTTTGGCTCAGAAGGTTAGCATGTGCAATCTGTCATACCCTAGGGGTGGACAGAGAAATATCTCGCATCCAAAACTGGAGAGAAATCAGTGAACTGTGGGAAAGAAAGAAACCAACACATAGTCTGACTGTACACACATCAATGTAGGAAAAGACGCAGGCAAATATGTAGCCAGTAAAAGGCATCTTCAGATGAGAGATTTTATTTTTAGTCTATGGGGTATAAGTAGAGAATAATATTAGCCTGGAGTCACTATATTTGACCAGTAGTGGCTTTAGTCTATCAAAATGATGGCAGTATGGCCTTGACCTTTCTTTGAGGTCACAGATGTTCATCTAGTTTAATTTAGGAGATACTTTCATAAGTTACCTAGTAATTTAATGCAAAGGGTCAGTAGTATTGGAACAGTTGGTAGTAGAGATGGATGGCTATTTAGTTTATTCAGTTATAAATGGCCTAGACATTTTTTTCCAAATTTTTTGAATTTGGTAATAGTGTCAAGTATTTAAATTTTGGTATTGTATGAAAATGATTGATCATATTTAATATTTTCGGGGATGTAGCATGGTTCAGAATTGTTTAACGGATTTCAACTGAAGTTTTTAATGAAAGATCACTAGCAGAAATGATAAATCTGACAGTCAGGTCCTCAATTGACCTCAGGACCTCAGATGACAGTCAGGACCTCAGATGACAGTCAGGGCCTCAGATGGCTGTCAGGGCCTCAGATGACAGTCAGGACCTCAGATGACAGTCAGGACCTCAGATGACAGTCAGGGCCTCAGATGACAGTCAGGGCCTCAGATGACAGTCAGGACCTCAGATGACAGTCAGGACCTCAGATGGCTGTCAGGGCCTCAGATGACAGTCAGGGCCTCAGATGACAGTCAGGACCTCATATGACAGTCAGGGACTCAGATGACAGTCAGGGCCTCAGATGACAGTCAGGACCTCAGATGACAGTCAGGACCTCAGATGACAGTCAGGACCTCAGATGACAGTCAGGACCTCAGATGACATCAGGACCTCAGATGACAGTCAGGACCTCAGATGACATGCAGGACCTCAGATGACAGTCAGGGCGCTCAGATGACAGTCAGGACCTCATATGACAGTCAGGGACTCAGATGACAGTCAGGACCTCAGATGACAGTCAGGGACTCAGATGACAGTCAGGGACTCAGATGACAGTCACATCCTCAGATGACAGTCACATCCTCAGATGACAGTCAGGACCTCAGATGACAGTCAGGGCCTCAGATGACAGTCACATCCTCAGATGACAGTCAGGGCCTTAGATGACATCAGGACCTCAGATGACAGTGAGGATCTCAGATGACAGTGAGGACCTCAGATGATTGTCAGGGCCTCAGATGACCATCAGGACCTCAGATGACAGTCAGGACCTCAGATGACAGTCAGGGCCTCAGATGACAGTCAGGGCCTCAGATGACAGTCAGGACCTCAGATGACAGTCAGGGCCTCAGATGACAGTCAGGACCTCAGATGACAGTCAGGACCTCAGATGACAGTCAGGGCCTCAGATGACAGTCAGGACCTCAGATGACAGTCAGGGCCTCAGATGACAGTCACATCCTCAGATGACAGTCAGGGCCTTAGATGACATCAGGACCTCAGATGACAGTCAGGACCTCAGATGACAGTCAGGACCTCAGATGACAGTCAGGACCTCAGATGATTGTCAGGGCCTCAGATGACAGTCAGGGCCTCAGATGACAGTCAGGGCCTCAGATGACAGTCAGGACCTCAGATGACAGTCAGGGCCTCAGATGACAGTCACATCCTCAGATGACAGTCAGGGCCTTAGATGACATCAGGACCTCAGATGACAGTCAGGACCTTAGATGACATCAGGACCTCAGATGACAGTCAGGACCTCAGATGACAGTCAGGACCTTAGATGACATCAGGACCTCAGATGACCATCAGGACCTCAGATGACAGTCATAGCCTCAGATGACAGTGAGGACCTCAGATGATTGTCAGGGCCTCAGATGACCATCAGGACCTCAGATGACAGTCAGGGCCTCAGATGACAGTCAGGACCTGAGATGACAGTCAGGGTCTAAGATGGCTGTCAGGGCCTCGTGATCAGTTGACAATCATGGATTTCATTAACCACTATTCCACTGGTGATGTCTCTTATTCTACTAAAAGACAGCCTTACTGATACAGTCTTTGTAAGATCTATAACTTGAAATGAATATGCTCATATTATAAGGTTTCATTTCACAGCTCTTATCTTCGTTTTTCTGTTTACAGGAAGTCGGAGCATGCCAAGAATCTTGCGTTTGACTGGGAGCTGTTAAAGAGCCTGGCACTGATATTCCAGTCGTTGATCTTATTTTCCATGTCTCTGATGAACATCTCGCTGGCATTCTTCTTAGCTGTTATTCTGATACCGATCACTGTTATAGTACATCCCACACAGAGCAGGTAACATACGGAACCAATATGTCAGGAAATTGATGATTATTATAACCCCCTCCCCCTCCCAACATGTACATACACCCTCACATTTAGTAGTAAAGGGTTGATGTTTGTGTGTTAAGCTCATGTACAATGTACCATCATGAACCCTGGAAAGAGTCCATATATACAATGTACCATCATGGACCCCTGGATATAGTCCAAATGTACAAGGTACCCACATGAGCCCCTGGATATAGTCCATATGTACAAGGTACCCTCATGAGCCCCTGGATATAGTCCAAATGTACAAGGTACCCACATGAGCCCCTGGATATAGTCCAAATATACAAGGTACCCTCATGAGCCCCTGGATATAGTCCATATGTACAAGGTACCCTCATGAACCCCTGGATATAGTCCATATGTACAAGGTACCCTCATGAGCCCCTGGATATAGTCCATATGTACAAGGTACCCTCATAAACCCTGGATATAGTCCAGATGTACAAGTTACCCTCATGAACCCTGGATATAGTCCAAATGTACAAGTTACCCTCATGAACCATTGATATAGTCCAAATTCACACCATTACATTCCTATGTTCTTTACCTATTTATATTATGGTGTTTCATGGGTCAAGGTTAAAGGTCAAAAGTCTCATTTGACCACTTTTGAAATAGAATACAAGCTTGTGTAGTGTATATTTTCTCATGAGTCATGGACAGATTAAGTTATTCCTACCATACATGTAACAGGGGGAGGGTATTTATGTGAACCAACAAAGTCACCAGCTTTAACCCATCTATACAGAACTTACCGTCTGCCTAATGCTACTGCCGGCAGAGATCTCTCCATGGAGATACCAAAAATACTTTCAGTTTCTAAATATAAATGATTATATTTTTATCCACAATTCCACTGACCGTATTTGGTATAATTTTTTTTGATGTGGTATTCAATAGAGATCCTTTCTATGTGGTGAACATAATATTTGGAAATAAAGACTTTTCAACATCCAAGATAGTACCGTATCTACTTTACTGTGGTCTGAATGTTGTCCATGCTTCGACCACCAGGCATCCATTATCAGGACGACTTTTACAAATTTCATATACCGTATATGACCTAATAAGGGCGCCTGTCATAATAAGGGCGGCGCCTGCCCTAATAAGGGCTTCTTTATGTGTTCAATTTTCTTCAGCAAATTAAGTCACTGGAACACAAGTTTTCGTCACATTTTGTCTATTCCTACAGATGTCGGTGCAAAATTCACCGTCACTTTCACCGTCACTGTCACCTTGGGTATTCTGCTATAAGGTAAATTCTGTTTCATAAAACTTCAGAAAAACGAATCTAATAAGGGCGCCCCCACTCTCAATTACCTGCGCCCTGCGCCCTTATTAGGTCATATACGGTGTACCCTGAGTTACACTACTGCAGTTCAGGATAGCTACAGATAAAATCAGTGATTTCATGATTACCTAAAACTAGTGAGATGTTTGTACTCTAGATTGATAAAACACCATTTTTGTCTTTTTAGGGTAATAAACCTGATCCAGAAAGCCATTGTCTTACTAGTGTCTCCGGCGTCCATCGTCCTGGCGGCAGCCATGATTTCCTGTATTGGGGAGAAGTCATCATTCCTGGAGATGCTGGGGTTATCCTGGGACACGACCAAACATGGCCTACTCCTCACAGTCATTGATAATTATTTTTTCTCCAGTTGGATGTATCCGTTCTTCAGTCTCCTCATCCTTCCAAACTGGCTTTTTTTCTGGGGCATCATACATTGTCAGCTCCCGAAATCTGAAGCATAATCAACTCACATTTTCTCTAGTTCTACAAATAATTCACACAACTCACTGTCATTCCGAACATTTCATTGATCACATAATCAATCTGTTATCCAGTGAATTCACCCATGTGATATTTTTGCATATGTCACTTTATGTTGTGTAATATACCCTAGGCCTGGAGCATTTTCATTGGCTGCGCCAGTCAGAAAGCGATAGTGATGTCATAATATGGACAATGATTTTACATCATGAATTTTGAAATTTGAATTTTAAATGACTGCCCCATTTGATTTATTCCCAAATTTTTTGGCGTAAAACCTGACAATTTTGAAAATATTTTTGCAATTATTTGATGATAAGTATCTTGATAAGGCAAAAAAAAATATTGTTACTTCTCAGACTTGCTTCATAAAATTTTATTTTTAAAGAAATTTCAAGTAGAATTTGTCACATTTGGTTTTAGCTCACCTCCTTCAAGGGCAAGGGAACTGATGCAGTCTGCATCCATCAGTGTAGCATCAATGAATGTTTTCAAAACCGAGATGAAGGGCTGTTAATTTTGTTCAAATGAATGACCTTGACCCACTTTTAAGTTTACAAGGGTCAAATGTGTTGAAAGTCTTTTCAAACAAGTAATTTTGGAACACTCAAAGGCCCATGATCGTGACATTTAACCAATATTACAAGAATTAAAGAATGTCAACCTTGTTTAAATTGATGACCTTGGTGCTTTTTTAAGGTCACAATGATCAAATGTGCTCCCAAGACTTTTTAAGACGTTCTTATGAATTATAGATAAAGAACAAACCAGACCATCATATTAGGCCAATATTATACTGAATGGACCATCAAGTTTCCTCACATCAACGAGTTTCACCTGCTTTTAAGGTAATGGGGGTCAGGAGTAAATCATGAAACCATGACAGTGAACCAATGGCATGTTGGGATGAAGTGCTCTGGGATCAAGTTTGTTTAAGGTCACAGAGGTCAAGTGCGTTAAAAGATTTAAAAAGTGTCTCCTGAATAACCAGGATTCCCAGAATCATACTACTTAGCCAAAGTCATGCAGAGATGAAATTTATTCAAATATTTCAGATTAGCAACCTTCAAAGTCACAAAATTGAAAAAAGTTGTTGAATCTTTTAAACAATTTTTTCCTTTGCATATGGAAGGAGTCTGGGTATTTCACCTATTACATAATACAAAATGTAGGATGAAAGAAAATTAAGTTTGGGATCCACATGAATAAACTAGGTCACAATTCAGTTCCTGTCTAATAAAAGTGAAATCTTCTCACAACGTTTTCTCTTCATAAGTGATAGAACAAAGACCATGTGAGCAATACAGGCCCATTGGGCTTACTGTTATTTTATCTGAGGCAAAATATGAAAAGGAAAAAAAAATATATAAAATTGATTACACATAATGTGCTATTATATGTCAAATAATGAATAAAAAACTGCACCCTTCTGGGACTTTTTCTTAGTATGGTGCAGGAAAAAGTACAGAAATAGTATAGAAATCTAAAATAGAAGTTTGGAAAAATCAGGATAGACGTCAGCATATGTAGAAATATTGAAGGTGAATTCACAGTTTCCATATCTGCATTACATGTAGCGGTTTTTATACAGGATTATGTGGGTATCAAGTTTCTACAACAGATCAACTACTTTATCAGGGGACTGACAAGGCCCAGGGGGCCTCTTGTTTTGTATTAAATTATGTTGTGGTGTATATCTACTTTTAGAAGTACTTGTCCAGACTAAATTAGTCTGAGTGTTTAGTGTTTTCCTTGCAATTTATACATGGATATTTATATTAAGCAGATTTAATTTGTAATATAGTAGTATGTTTTTGAATGGCAATTAATGCTAAAACTGGAAATTACGTATGAGTCATAATCAAGAAAACAGAAAATAACTGTCCCTCCAGATGTTTTTCAGTTTTGAACTTGACAGGATCAGGTATGGACGTTATCAACATTTATCATTTTTACACATCATGATGGTGATTGTGTGAGGCTATAAGACTTTATACTGCTGTTGTACTTGGGTCGTTATTTGAAAGTGCCATTCAAAAAATCTTGTGAAGGCTGGTAGATATTTATTCTAGATTTCCTGTGGCCAATCTTTATTTTTATTGATTTAATTACTAGTTAATTGTAAGTGTAGAAACATTGTTTTTTGATTGTTTGTTTGTTTATGATGTGTGCAATAGGCAATATATGATAGATCATGTGACTCTGTAAAGTAAAACCCCCATTACACTCATTCATGTTCCGGCTATGTCCAACAACGTCACAATGACAACTCAAAATCGGGAAGTTCTTCTGAACCTTGTTCTGATTCCAAGACAACAGGTTCTACTTGATGCACAAGCTGCATTTTGATGCTGAAGAGGCGAAGGAATAGAGGACAGCCTAGGCTTCGACTTTCCAGATTTCCCCAGTGGTATAGTTGTTTATAGACTGTTGATGTGGACACGAGGACACTTGCAGGATGAATGAAAAAATAAAATGTCAGGACATACTTATTTTTGAATTGGAAGAACGTTTTGAAAACGTAGTAGGTGCATGGTACATGCGTAGAAACATCTTTTTACGGCCGTAATAAGAATGTTGCGAGAACATGTTAGGCGTGGTATCATGCATGTGGTAAGGAATTGGTTTAAACATGTTGGATGCAGAAGGACCTTATCAGAGTCCTAATGATAATGTAATATTAACTTTAATAGGTAGATAATTATCCATTTTAACCACGTCCCAACTGTGTTTCTCGAAATTTTCAGGACACATTGGGAACTTTGTGGTCTATGTCCGAGTGTGATGGGGGCTTAACATATTGGTTTGTATGTGTAAATATGGTTTGAAAGCACATTATAGAAAATTGTGGAGTTAATCATGCAAAATGTGTAATAGACTGATAGCTGGATAGCGATCCATGGCAATTTATAGAAAGATCTGTAACAGTTACTAAAACCTTGTTATACCATCACCATCTGTACAGTAAAACCTTGTTATACTGCCATCATTTGTACAGTAAAACCTTGTTATACTGCCACCATTTGTACAGTAAAACATTGTTATACTGGCATAATTTGTCAGTAAAACCTTGTTATACTGCCACCATTTGTACAGTAAAACCTTGTTATACTGGCACCATTTGTACAGTAAAACCTTGTTATACTGCCATCATTTGTCAGTAAAACCTTGTTATACTGCCACCATTTGTCAGTAAAACCTTGTTATACTGCCACCATTTGTACAGTAAAACCTTGTTACACTGTCACAATCTGTACAGTAAAACCTTGTTATACTGTCACCATTTGTCAGTAAAACCTTGTTATACTGCCACCATTGTACAGTAAAACCTTGTTATACTGCCACCATTTGTACAGTAAAACCTTGTTATACTGCCATCATTTGTACAGTAAAACCTTGTTATACTGCCATCATTTGTACAGTAAAACCTTGTTATACTGCCGCCATTATACAGTAAAACCCTGTTATACTGCCACTATTTGTACAGTAAAACCTTGTTATACTGCCACTATTTGTCATTAAAACCTTGTTATACTGCCACTATTTGTCATTAAAACCCTGTTATACTGCCGCCATTATACAGTAAAACCTTGTTATACTGTCACCATTTGTACAGTAAAACCTTCTTATACTGTCACCATTATACAGTAAAACCCTGTTATACTGCCACCATTATACAGTAAAACCTTGTTATACTGCCATCATTTGTACAATAAAACCTTGTTATACTGTCACCATTATACAGTAAAACCCTGTTATACTGCCGCCATTTGTCAGTAAAACCTTGTTATACTGCCACTATTTGTACAGTAAAACCTTGTTATACTGCCACTATTTGTACAGTAAACCTTGTTATACTGCCGCCATTATACAGTAAAACCCTGTTATACTGCCACCATTGTACAGTAAAACCTTGTTATACTGCCACCATTTGTACAGTAAAACCTTGTTATATTGCCACCATTTCTCAGTTGAACCTGGTTATACTGCCACTATTGTAGTTAAACCGTGTTATACTGCCACTATTTGTACAGTAAAACCTTGTTATACTGTAACTATTTGTCAAAGTCCATGGAAGGGTATAAAAGAATATTGAAAAAGTGCAATGGATGGAAGTATGTTATGTCAAAGTTTTAATTATGTTTCACAGAACTATACCGCTAGAGTTATAAAGTATCTTTCTGTGTAGTTAATATTGTGTTCAATACATGAGACTAGTCAAATAATGAGTGAAAATCAGCGAAGATATGGAATCTCATCTCATACTAGGAGCTTTTACAAAATTAATGTTGCTTTTAAGTCTTAAGGGCATATGGTGCCTAAAATAATATGCTGGAAGTGGGTGTTAGAGTTATCTCTCTTTGAGTATTGGGATAAATTCCTGTAGTGTCCCCATTAACTTTTACCTTTCAACAATCAGGGAAGATAATAATGTAACAGTTTTTATATGAGAATGAATATGATCGCACAAATCACAGAGATAGTTCAGAGTGGCAAATGGTATTGTGCTAGCATGAATTTGGTAGATATGTACACGTTTTTTTATTGGATAACTTAAATAAATATTTTCCTACAAACACTTAACTGTGTAATAGTCTTGTGTGTGTGGTTTTTATTTGTCCCCCCCCCCCCCCCCCCCCCCCCCCATGTTCCCGCCATTTTATTGGGCGGGGGTGGGGGTGATGTGTTAAACATGTCCGTCTATCCTGTCCAGTTGCACCCCTTTGGTCACCTTTGACCTTATTGCAAGGAACACGTTCTCGAAGTTATATCTTGAGAACTCATTGTTCACATTACCGTCATGATGTAACACCAAGTTCTACACGTGCTCCAGTTCTGGGGGTCATCAGCCAAGGTTCAAGGGTCACGTTTAACCCCAGATTAATGGGACAATTGCAACGTGTCCTGTCTTGTTCCAAATTAGTGCCATTCCTCGAGAGCCCCTCAACAGATTTGGTTCATAACTTCACATTGATATAGCATAGCATCAAGTCCTTGTGTAGGAGCGAGGGCATTCATATCTTGCCGACATTTTCTAGTTCTCGTGAGATTTATAAGTATTTAACATCAATGATTTAATTAAACTTGTCTTTATCTTTTTTGCTTTAACGCTATTACACCTTTAAATCTTTAGATTTCACTACATTCCTGAAAAATATGGCCGCGCGCACGAGACATCGATCTTGCAACTTTCGCTCCACCTCCTCGGGGAATTTTCTCTTAACAAATAAAAATAATACCAGAATATTTATTTCCTTCAAGGTTGTTTTGGATCGAAAATTCAACACAAATTCGTTGTTATTATCATGAAATACGAAATCTCCCAACACGCGAAACTCTGAAACACGTCTGATACGCCATGGCTGAACGACTGCACAATGCTACACTTCAACCGTGGGTATCCGGCGATGGTCGCATACTGCAGTAGCCGAATGAAAATACGTGTATACTTTTATTTCAAATGCCATTTTCTCTATAGGTGTTGCAATACATAAACTACAATTGATAAACACCATATTTTCTATGTGAAACATTTACTTTAATTGTTTGACAGCAAGATTGTTGAAAAATTCTTTAATGTGCATTTTCAATATAAATGTAGTCAGAATGACGTCATTTCCTACAGCGTTATGTCATGCGCATTTTGAGGTTTACCTTAGCAGTCGTAGAAGTTTAGTTTTTACTTGCAATTGAGTGACTTATACAGAAAGAATTGACACTAAAAAAGGATAATGCGATGTAAGTTTTGCTCACTGGCGCGTGACATTCCCGCAGCTAAAACGAAATATTCGATATGTCATCATTGGGTCGTAAATTGCCCTGTGCGTGCACTTATGTACAGTCATATAAGTATGTATTATTACCTCTGCCTGTACATCGTAACAAGGGTGAAGTATGTAATATACATCAGCGGTGGTGAAGGACACATATATGTATATACTCTCTTCAAATACGTCTCTGATCTAACGAAATCAAACAGAATAAGATATTCTTTTTAGTAGCAATAACAGTTTAATCTACAAAGGGAAGAGATTTATTTATTGGGAATTTTCCAACTTTGATGTTCTCTTCCAAATATATCATAGATTTATTGATTTTTTATTTATTGCATTAGATTTTACCTTTGGGGGCACCTGCCATAGGTTACAAACCTGATCTTGAGAGTAACTCGATATCTTGAACTTTTAATAGAAGTCAGTTCAATCGGAACCCCTCGTCATTTCCTGACGGAGGCGAGGTGTTCCGATTGAAGTAAGTTGTTAGTCTGGTTCATATTAAGATCACAGGCACAAGTCGCACTGTTATATGGTCATAATAGTAAGATTTGTCTACATAGCAGCGATAGCATTCAAGTTTATAGGGAAATAAATTGTGACAAGGACCTGTGCTTGTATCAGTACATATGATGCGGCCACATTTTTTTTAGAACTGGATATATTGATACCTGTTCAAATACGAAACTATCGAACGTTGAAAGTTAAAGATTCGCGCCCTCCGACTTTTTGCTCACCTGATCGCGCCAGCAATGTAGTCCTTAGATTGAGTACTCTTTTTTTATATAAAATAGTAGCTTTAAAATTTTCACGAATACATCAAATTTAATATTAATTAAAAAGTTTGGGTTAGAATCCATCATCGATACAAATGGCCAAAATAATTGCGATTATTCGCATAAAAGCAGCAGACTTATCACCTCAATCAAATTCCTCCGCGAACTCAATTCTTGTGAACGTGCTCATCAGTTCGTGGTTGTTTTTATGTCTAACGTACTCTTGTTAATTAATTTTTTTTATATTAAAAAGAAGAAAAAAGTAATGAAATATCGTGTAGTATACAAACGCACTCTGGGTAGATAAACATGATTGGTTTCAGTAACTCGATGTGGACCCTCTTTGTACATTTGTTTAGTACAATAAACAAATAGAAATCCGCCGTAATTTGCATATCTGATCGACGAATGGCTGTTCTGAAGTCGTCACAGATGAATGTCCGTCAGGGGTAGACTACCACAAATATAATTCGATTAGTTTAAGTGATGAATTGATGATCAAAAGAATACATGTTCTGTTGGGAATTACACTCGATCGAAATTAGAAGGCCCTATTCTGTGTGTAATGGACATAACCAGCGTGTCACCAATATATTCCAAAATGGACATTTCATCCCTTGAAATATAACATGGTGTCGGTCTGCGTGGTATCTCGCTGTCGCCAAAATGCTATATAGATTTTGACAATAACTGTCCAACAGTGTTTCGATAATCTACCTTTTCAATCGTCAGATGGGAAACGTAATTACGACACGGGACGCGGGTGATCTATTAATTGACAAGCACGTGCTGTATATACTGACGTCACTGACTGTCATCAGTGGAATTGGATGTAGATTTCCTGCCCGCTGATATCCTCCCAGGGGGGTCTATATAAGGATATTTTCCGGTAGTATATTGCCTCGCTGATGTATAACCAGCTATCGTTTACACAGGTAGGCCGTCCCTACCCCGGACTAGTTACAGGTATGCTACGATAGCATAAGGTTTATGTAATTGTCGATAGCGAGCTATCATCCACTGCCGAAATTTAACCTATTTTACTACTAAGACGAGTTATGCTGCCGGTGATCGTAGGCGGGCTTACACACAGGAACAACAACGACAGTTTGATGAGTGTTGTAATCCATAATTGGAAGCACCTATCGTACTGACAGTATCTTTGGAGTATTTACTCAATTTATTACGTGAAAGATTAGCCTATGCCTGAGTCAACTTCCAATAAGAAGAAATATAGCCGTGATTCTGTTCCTGCGAACCACTGGGCAAGGAGATACAGGATGATCACAAGCATTGATGATTTGAAGTCCTTGCGATTTTGGAAGGCTGTTGGTGCCGAGTTTCTCGGGACTTTGTTACTAGTAATTGTAGGATGTGGATCTTGTGTTGCTTGGGATGCTGATAATAAAGTTGTCCAAATCGCCTTCTGTTTTGGACTCAGTGTCGCCACAATTGTCTGGAGTATCGGTCATGTAAGCGGGGGACATATAAACCCGGCGGTCACGTGTGCATTCTTCATCACGCGCCAAATAAGCTTGGCACGTGCAGTTCTCTACATAGTAGTCCAATGTTTGGGTGCAATAATTGGAGCTGGGTTGTTGAAGGGAATGACACCCACCCGCCGCCAGGACAGTTTGGGTGCCACCGTGCCGCACAATGACGTCGATGGTGGCAAAGCTTTTGGAATTGAATTTTTTATCACTTTTATCTTGATCTTTACCATTTTTGCGACATGTGACAAAAAACGTAAGGATCTTGGTGGCTCCTTTCCCCTGTCCATCGGCCTGTCTGTTACCATGTGTCACCTGTTTGCGGTAAGTATGCTATGCATGTAGGTTAACCATGTTTACGTAAATATCAATATTTACGGTATATGACTTCATAACATCACGTCTGTAATATAACTAGAAGTTTTACCCCATTTTTAGATTATCGCCATCTTACTCTGAGAATGATTTAGCGCGCTCTGTGACGTCACGTTTTATTAATTATCAATTAGTAATGTATAATATACCCGAGAAAAATATTAAATCACTTCTGAATATCTTAGAGATAGTTTTTCAACCTTACAAGATAATTCTAAACCCATTAGTTGGACATTCCTGTATCCCACACTATAGTTAGTAAAATATTCCTTTATCCGGATCTTCCGTTATTCCGAATGTTCCATTATTCCGGATATTTCTTTTATACGGATATTTTACATCCGATCGAATGACAAGTTATACGTCATATAACGCATTTACTAGATTTCCATATAAGGCGTGAATTATTTCATTGTTTTATATCTAAATTCACTCAAAATGACAATATTACGATGACGTATATGTCCCTGACAGTTTGTGCCGTATCGTTAGCCGGCATGCTGTTGTTAAGATTAAGTGGAATTCCCGGATTGAAATGTATCTTACGGCACGACCCTTTTATCTTTACCCTACAATACAGGACATATTGTATAGTGAATTTATCAGTGAAGAATTCACTTATGATATCGACCACTTCCTGTGGGGAATAAACTATACACAGCCTGAAAGCAATTCTTATATAACAGAGTTTATGTCGGGTGATCGATTGTAAAACGAGTGAAATACATTTCATACAACATGTAGTGTCCTTCACCTTGACCTGTACCCGTAATCAAAGTAAATACAGTGTGATAATGAACGATAATAAGTCGACCGTCGTGGTTAAAATGTTTCCTTTTCTGTATTCCATTTGCCTGGTATCTTGATGGGTTCGTGATTCTTGTATTAAAAAAAAAAGTACGATTATTCTTGTATTTCCTTTTCGTGGTGCCTGAATGACTCCAATAGGTTTGATTTCTCTTTGGCTCCATTTCCCCAAAGTTTCCAGTATTTCTTTGTCTCCTGAGTTTCCACGTTGTTTTGATGTCCCCTCAGTTCCTGTTGTTGTCCTACCTTCTGTTTTGGTGTCTCCTCAGTCCCTGTTGTTGTCCTACTTTCTGTTTTGGTGTCTCCTCAGTTCCTGTTGTTGTCCTACTTTCTGTTTTGGTGTCTCCTCAGTCCCTGTTGTTGCCCTACCTTCTGTTTTGTTGTCTCCTCAGTCCCTGTTGTTGTCCTACCTTCTGTTTTGGTGTCTCCTCAGTTCCTGTTGTTGTCCTACCTTCTGTTTTGATGTCTCCTTAGTCCCTGTTGTTGTCCTACTTTCTGTTTTGGTGTCTCCTCAGTCCCTGTTGTTGTCCTACTTTCTGTTTTGGTGTCTCCTCAGTTCCTGTTGTTGTCCTACCTTCTGTTTTGTTGTCTCCTCAGTCCCTGTTGTTGTCCTACCTTCTGTTTTGTTGTCTCCTCAGTCCCTGTTGTTGTCCTACCTTCTGTTTTGGCGTCTCCTCAGTTCCTGTTGTTGTCCTACCTTCTGTTTTGATGTCTCCTTAGTCCCTGTTGTTGTCCTACTTTCTGTTTTGGTGTCTCCTCAGTTGTTGTTATATACCTCAACATTCTCGTTGTTTCCTTGTATCTTGTTGTTTTCGTTTCCGAATGACACGTATTCAAAACAACACTGTTGATGTTTTGTGGTTTGTGGAATCTGCACCTAATATTGTTTTTTTTTAATTAGACTTTAAAAAGCCAGGAATGTTTCTGTGCACTAGACGTGCACAATTCATGGGCAGGTGTTTAATGGGACAGAACCGTTCACATCTCCTGTAATGCATATTCAAATTGTCCTCATGAATAATTCATACAGAGGCAATAAAAGCGTATTGTTAAAATTTCAAAATTGTAATTTTGTTACGAAGTAATTTTCTTTTTTTCATGACTCGCCTCAGAAAGGTCATGAATTGCAATACCTGTAGTAGTTTATATCTATATACCTCATGTTCAGGTGTATCATTTGTACAGGTACATAGATCTGACACGTGATAATTATCTACATCAATGTTTGTAGCCATACTATAGGGTTAAAAGATGGAGTGTGGCGATGATAATATGCCTATCTAATGGGTATGTTGTTGAGTTTGTCAGAATTTTAACTAAAACAGCTAAAATGTACATCCAACAAATACACACACACACACACACGCACCCTCACACACACACACACACACACACACACACATATATATATATATATATATACATGCTCCTTATGTGTATGTGTATAATTACATATGTGTATTCACGCGTTGCATGACCTGTGACACGACGTTTTTTCATGTTATTCTCTGCATCTATAATCTTAACTTCATTAAAAAAAATAGTTAAGGGATGAAAATATAAAATGTTGGTATCTATCAGAAAGGGGAGACTTAAAACGACATCAGTAAGCGTCACCAATAAAGGGTACATATACAATAATTGTGTAAGAAAACTTAAGATATGTAGATTTAGAAATATTCACTAAGATAACCAGACTAAAATAGTTGGTCAAAGAAATACGGACTTAGAAATTTAGATTAAAAGATGTAGATAAGGACCAAGAGAAGAAATATGGACTGAGAGATACATATTAAGAAATAGCGACTTAGAGTTCAGATTAAGAGATATGGACTAAGAAATGCAGATTAAGAGATACATATTAAGAAATAGCGACTTAGAGTTCAGATTAAGAGATATGGACTAAGAAATGCAGATTAAGAGATACATATTAAGAAATAGCGACTTAGAGTTCAGATTAAGAGATATGGACTAAAAAATGCAGATTAAGAGATACATATTAAGATATTCAAATAAGATATACAGATTGAGAGATACTGACTAAGAGATACATATTAAGAGATACAGACTAAGAGATACGGACTAAAAGATACAGACTAAGAGATACAGACTAAGAGATACGGACTAAAAGATACAGATTAAGAGATACAGACTAAAAGATACAGATTAAGAGATACAGACTAAGAAATGCAGATTAAGAGATACAGATTGAGAGATACTGACTAAGAGATACAGACTAAGAGATACAGATTAAGAGATACATACTAAGAGATACAGATTAAGAGATACATATTAAGAGATACGGACTAAGAGATACATATTAAGAGATACGGACTAAGAGATACAGATTTAGAGATACGGACTAAGAGATACAGATTTAGAGATACGGACAAAGAGATATAGATTAAGAGATACGGACTAGGAGATATAGACGAAGATATATTGACGAAGTGATACAGATTAAGATATATTGACTAAGAGATTTAGGTTAGGAGATGTACTCAGAGATGCATAGTATAGGATATAGACTAAGTGATGTAGTTTAAGAAATAAAGCTTTAGATGTTTATATTCAGAGTTATTGATTAACAAACTCACTGGAATAAAACAATTCCCGGCAATTTCCGAATTCTACCGGATTTTGTCGAAATGTTCAGCCGAATGATATCATTCCATAGTCCCGATAACTGGAACTATTCGATATCCTTGTCCTTTAAGACAACAACTTTACAGTTAAACCCAACCGCAGTTAAAGTCTAAACAAACACTTGGATAAAAAAAAAGACAGTTCGTGTCTTAAATTGGCTTGATGTACCAGGACACTGATCTGGTTCGGAGATAATGATAAGATAGCGTTATGGGATGGTATGATAATGTTTTTGAAAAATACAGTTTAGGCCTTTTGCCTACCGCTCTCTATGGATTTCTCTGAAGGCACCTACTTACTGTTAGGCCTACTGCTATTGGTTATCACTAAATGTAGTTAACTATAGCATGTATATGTAGCTTATGGAGTATATATTTTTCAAATTAGAAACAAGAAATGTCTGTTATGTGTAGAAACATTTAATTCTCACCTTTTAGAGGAAATGAAATATGAATAAATGTGTGTATACCTGATGATTTTACAAACTCATACTGTCGAGTACAAAAATATCAGAGGTCATGGTCAATGTGTAATCTGCGTACAGTTTTATTTACCTACACTGAAACACCCGGAGAATGCGGTCACAGGTAAACACACTGCGGTCACAGGTAAACACACTGTCTCAGAATCTGCCGGTATCGTTAACAGTCTATCAGTAAGATATCATTTTATAATTCTAAGTGTTTCACCATCTGACGTTCGATGTCACATTGAATAAAATAAATCAAGTTTATCATGTCAATAGCTTGATTGAATCCGTTTAATCGTGTCACTTTTGATGGACTGAATCTAATTTATTGTGTCACTTAATATTGATTAAGTCCGGTGTATCGTGTTACCTTAGATTGAATTACAAATGTAGTCCGGTTTATCGTCTCACTTTTGATTGATTATGTCCGGTTAATCGTGTCACTTTAGATTGATTAAGTCCGGTTAATCGTGTCATTTTAGAAAGACTAAGTCCGGTTTATCGTGTCACATTATATTGACTAAGTCCGGTTTATCGTGTCACTTTGATTGATTGAATCCGGTTTATCGCGTCACTTTTGATGGACTGAATCTAATTTATTGTGTCACTTAATATTGATTAAGTCTGGCTTTATCGTGTCACTTTAGATTAACCTAGTCCGGTTTACGATGTCATTTTCGATTGACTAAGTCTGGCTTTATCGTGCCACTTTAGATTGACTTAATCCGGTTGATCGTGCCACTTTAGATTGATTAAATCCGGTTTATCGCGCCACTTTAGATTGATTAAGTCCGGTTTATCGTGCCGCCATCGAGTGATCAAGTCCGGTTTATAGTGTTACTTTCGATTGAATAAGTCCGGTTATCGTGTCACTTTAGATTGCATTAATCCAGTTATCGTGTCACTTAAGATTGATTACGTCCGGTTGATCTTGCCACCATCGAGTGATCAAGCCCGGTTTATAGTGTTACTTTCGATTGAATAAGTCCGGTTATCGTGTCACTTTAGATTGCATTAATCCGGTTATCGTGTCACTTAAGATTGATTAAGTCCGGTTGATCTTGCCACCATCGAGTGATTAAGCCCGGTTGATCGTCTCACTTTAGATTGACTAAATCCGGTTAATCGTCTCACTTTGATTGATTAAGTCCAGTGTACCGTGCCACATTAGCTTGATTAACCGGATTTGTTTTGTGAGTTTTCTTTTTTTGTTTTTTGTTTTTTGTTTTTGTTTTTGTTTTCTCAAGGTTGTGATAATGTTAGTTTTGATAATATTTTACTCTCGTTTTTAACCACGAAATTCTATCCCACATTGATATAGACTAACCACGAAATGATAATCTAGTCTACAGCTATTTAGCCGAGTCATCGTTTATTTCTAGTATCTTAATAAGAAATCTACAGAAAAACATCTGTGGCCTGTAACTAAACTGTGTAGTTATCATACTGTGACGATGTCAGCTTTGTGAAATATATTTAGTGTCTCTTAATTACTTACAATTCTCGACCTATTTTGTTCCGGTAGGACGAATTTTAAAATACTAAGTAGGTTATCATTCATCTACGAGGTAGGCACAATTGTCTAATTGACAATATTAGGTATTTTTACTTAAAAGACAAATTTCCCTGACAATTACTGCATGATGTATTCAATCATAACATATCGATTTGATAAGAATCTCCGTCTCAAAATGACCCTGGCTGTTTACGGGGCGATAAGCACAGCAAACAAAGAAACAAACCATACGTTGTTTTGTTGTTGTTGTTGTTGTTGTTGTTGTTTTTTAAGAAGTCTTAGGGATAGATATTTTTTTACCCATTCTGTCTCTTATAAGTGGGTATTATGTTAATGGATTCTTCGATGCACTTTGCAATGTCAATAAACATCAACAAACCCCAGTTTGAAGAAATAACAGACTTGAATTATTTTAAGAGTCGACCAATATTAGGCACCAGTAGAATCGGAGTCGGAGTTGCGAGATGTCCAGGATTGCAAATCGGAGATCTTTCTTGGGGCAGATTATCCATACTCGCCCGTAAGGCTGTTTATACATTAGTGTTTTACGCTTGTGTCTTAACTCTTGTTTACATTTTTGTTTACCTTTGTTTACATTCGTTTTAATTTGATTGGGATGATGATAATAATCTCTTACCGTCCTCCAACAACTATGAAAACTATATTCAACAAAACCCGCTTTCGTTTGTTCATCTTCCTATACCGGTTTTTTTTTTATTCCCTGTTGATAGTGGTACCGATGTTCCATGGTGTTAGGGCAACTGTAAACAGCCCATACAAACAAAGTGAATCCCTGATATGCTGTAAAACCACACTTTATCCAACTATCGCCGTGGGCAGGCTTGTACACTCAACACCAGATGTACCGTCCCGGACAGCTGATAGACTCCCTTTGTAGCATGGCAATATATTTTAGCAGTCATCTACCTAGCGCTTTTAGCCATATTGCATGGCAGTGTTGCCCAGAGGAGCTTTTCCTGTCCGAAAAAGGGTTATGTTAAGTAGAATGTCATTGTGATCTCTGGTTGATGACAAGGTGACCTTGCAAATGCGACATTCAGGGGACCACGATTGCTCAATCGGTTAGATCACAGGCGTCTGCTTCTGGTTAGTATTGATGAAAAAAATATATATTAGCCCCTACTCCTGCTCTATCAACAGCCCTACTAAATATATAATTGTCGACCAATCAGATCTACTTCCGTTCCACAGTCGATGCATCATGGATTTTAAGTGTAACATCTTGTTGATATAGTATGAGTAGGGTCTAATATTTTTTTCTATCAATACTAACCAGAAGCTGACGCCTGTGGCTAGAGCGACCGTCACGTTACCCCAGGTGCGTGGTTCGACGCCCCCCTACCCGAGAAAATGAGAAAACGCACCGGTCTGTGCTGTCATGGTTGTGTCTTTGGGCAAGACACTACTTGCTCTGGACGGCATATGACAGGCCTCCCGTATGTTGTTCGTTAAGGTAGTCACCAAAGGAGACTCCGCCTCAAAATGACCCTGGCTGTTTACGGGGAGATAAACCCCAGCAAACAAATAAACAACATGCAGTTAGGATATTTGCACAACTTCATCGACCTATCAGAGTATAATTTGTCGACATCAAATCTTAAGAGGCTCGTTTGTAATACTTCAACGGATCGCCCGAAAAACACGCAAAGCATTGGCACCATTCATAACAAATTAACTTTAGATACAGCAGAGTCAAATGAATTGCACTACATCATACAGCTACATATTCATTCTTCTGGGACGCGTCAGTAATGCTAAGGGCATAAATTTATCATAGGAGCGACCAAAGACTTGAAATATGTCAAAACCAATGTCAAAATTTTGATTGGGAACGCAAAAACCCATATAACTTCAATAACAAATTTTAAATTAATTTGATAAAATTTTAATATTGGGTTTCCAAAGAATGCTAAGTATATGTGTAAATTCTTAACCTTATCACTGTTCAAATCAAGTGACTTCATCAAGGAGTTTTTATGCAGCTCTACTGACCAATCAAAAACGGCGTAACAATCGACGACATCCTACGTGATGTTAGCGTAAACGAACATACATTTTTTTAACCAATGCAGTTGTTTTAGAATAAGATTAATTTATTACTCTTCACAAATATGCTCCCGTTGAAACTGCATGTTTAAGCGTTTGGAGTTCAGATTGTGAATGTTTGGTCCGGTCTTACAGCAGACTAATTAAGGTTTAATTAAGGTTTACTGATTAATTGAATCATTGTAGTCCCTGTCTTTATATCTCATTCTCATCTTTATTATTCTAGTTTTGAGTTTTATTTTTTAATTATTCTTGGAATACGCACATACGTTGTTGTTGTTGTTGTTGTTGTTGTTGTTGTTGTTGTTGTTGTTTCTTTGGCTGAAGCGATAATATATTACATCATTGTTAATCTAAGATTGGAGAAATTTGGGGTTTTGTACAATTTTGGGAATAACTGAATATCTCGTGTTTTTCAGATCCAGTTCACAGGAGCCAGCATGAACACTGCCCGTAGTTTCGGACCCGCGGTTGTCATGGGGATTTGGGATAAACACTGGGTATGTTTGAAAAGCAAAGTCATAAAAATAGAAATGGGAATAATGTCATTAATTATTCCTTTGATTCTATATTTGTCTCACATTTCGACGATTAAGTACCTACAGGTGCAGGAATCCGTCGAGGTTAGCCGAATTATATTTGTTTAGACTAGTTCCTTCCACTAGGTGTCTATTCTCCACCAGGGTGCGCTCCGCTCACAACGGCTATATCGTGTTGGTGTGTTGGCGCACTGGCGTGTTGGCGCATTGGCGCTTTGGTGCCTTCGTAATAGAGACCAACCAACCAATTGTTTTCCCATAGACTTTAGTGTTAACGTTTTGGAGTATTTCATTCAAATTCTTGAATTCAATATGACAATTATTGTTTATAACAAAAGTTTAGGGTCTTATATAACACCTAATCAAAAAAAAAAAAGTTGGGTCCTTCAGCTCAAATTTTCTCCAGGGTAGCCATTTTGAAAATGGGTGAATTTCGCAGTAAAAATTCTCAAAAATCTTAAATGTTTACCTGTTAATTATTATTACCTGAACTTTTGGGAAAAAATCAATCGGACTTACGAAATTAATATCAACATTTCTTATTGATAGTTACCTATCAGGCTACATATCTATTTTCTCGCTTCATAACATACTGGCCAATCAGTGGCTGCCAGACATTTTATCCTTGGCTCAACTTTCTATACACAGGGGCTGTTTCAAAAATCTATTTTTTCAATTGGTTGGTTGTTCCCTAAAGTTGGCGCTTTGGTTTGTTGGTGCTTTGTCTTGGTTCAAAAACGCGACAAGACGACACTCTATAAACAAATCTTTCCCAGAGTGCATTGCGGTTCCCTTCCTATGACGGGAACCGCAATGCATTTTGGGAGACCTTGTATATAAACTGCACCAGAGCGCAAACACAAGAGGGTGTAGCGTATAGAATGGAGGAAGCCGAGTAGGGTACCAGTCAAGTATTTGTTTGGCGATAGAGAACCCGGCGTGTAACATATATTCTATTCGGAACTCTCGAATTTGATTTACAGATCCCGAGTTCCGAATGAGGCATGATCCATTCTTAACTGCGTAACAAAATAACTACGCCCAATGAAGGGCGAAATTGATAAAAAAAAAAACACTCGTTTTAGTTTAGAACCATATCCATTGATTTGATCCATATACACATCCAAGCATCTGTTGTATTCTGATGTGGAATACGGGCTGGAGGTCTGGAAAAGTTTTTTGCACATTACACATGAAAGGCATTTAACAATATTGGAAACTTTGAATTCACACACTCCATAATGCTAATTAGAACATCAAGCAGTCGTTATTCCGAAAATCATCATTTCAGTACACTGCGAGAGTGTTCTTCATATCATTCTGAATACGACGGACCTCCATGGCTAAAAGTGTTCTCTGCACTGCAACAACTATACTTCCAGAATAGTCATACATTTTTTATCGTGTGTCCAACGAATTAATAAGCATTTGAGATAATACCAATTTGTCTGCAATGACACCATTTTAAAGCAAAATCTTCCCATCTTTCCATACGTTTCGCAAGAGGAAAACAGGTTTAGTTTAAAGAACAAGTACGAAAACCTAAGTCGGCCCGTTTCCGACAAATTCGTCCTAACATTCGTCATTGTTTGGTGGGGATTTTGTTTGAATTTCTTTATACTTCCAGTATCAAGATTTTTTTCTGAAACATGTTCAAAGTTATGAATTTTATCGATCTTACATAAGAGAATTTTTTTTTTTTTTTTTTTTTTTTTAAATTAAGTCCATGACATGTCCGCTGAAGTAAACATATTTTTAACAAGATATATCTTTAAACAAGAAATATCTTTAAAAAAGATAAACGGCATAGTTTTAATGCTGGTGGTTATAATGTAAAACTACTGGTGAAATAAATTAATGAACTACATTTTAATTAATAAATACGCAGTTTCAGCACGGATAACAAAATTATATCAGTTTGAATCATTTTTGGTGATAATAGGACTGCAAATGTGTCATTTGAATAGATGCATCCACTTATTCAGCTTGCATTCAATTTAAAAGGGACATCACGATAAACGTTGCAATTTTCACTGAATGTGTTTCTGTGCTGTCCCAATGTTCACAGTAAATCCCTATGTCCAGCTTGACCACTCGATTTAGTTTGGGAATCCCCCTCTTAATTAAGCGCGGAAATTATTTTTAAATTATTACGTGACTGTTTTGAAATCGTGGCAACACAAACAGACGATAGTTTACAAGGCGATATCTATATTCCGTCTGGGTTAGTTGGATAACGATATTATACAGTGGTTTAAATGTTAAATAACACGTTCTGTATATATTACGGCACACATATTTATGTGTACATAAATGTAAACACTGTTCATATAGTATAGTGACAGTAGCGATGTACTGGTACAGACTGTGTAAATATTACCGAGCTTGTGGAACTATTACAGAGTTTGTGTTAATATTACATAGTTTGTGTAAATATTACCGAGATTGTCATGACCTACTATCAAACAATCAAGCAGAATACGAGCGGCGTCCGTATTACTGCTGTTTCCATGTTTGAACTGTTACAGTCTATTGTACTGCTTCTCAAGTTTAATTCTAGGATTGTGTTTGACCCATTTTCCTATTATTCTCTTCATTGCGGAAGCTGTTATCGTTTCCAACCGCAGTCGATTCACAATGGAAGCCATTTTTGTTTCCATGTGTTTTAGTTTGTTGTGCGCATGCGTTTATCGTATATGTCACAAAATTTGCATATTCAGAGTGATAACCTTTTAATAATTGATAATTGATGTTTTTATGTACATACATCATCAAATTCGAATGGTTATTGTTCAGAAGGTTATTTTTTAAAAGATATACCCAATAATATGATAGAAAATACAAAATAAATATTGGTTTACCGTGAGGTCCCTTTAACTTTGTTTCGTTTTAAACTGTATATCTGCATTTTGCATTGACCGCTACATTGACCAATCACGTACTTCATCTTGACAGAAACGCCACCTGTCGCGTCATATCCGGGGCCAAAACAAAATTAGACGGCTATGCCGAAAAAGATAAACGGCATAGTTTTAATGCTGGTGGTTTTAATGTAAAACTGCTGGTGAAATTTATCAACGAACTATGCCTTTCAGCACTGAAAACAAAATTATATCAGTTTGAATCATTTTTGGTGAATAAATATACATCCACTTATTCAGCATGCATTCAATCTTAATTTTGTTTCGTCTTTAACTGTAGATTTGCATTTTGCATTTACCGCTACATTGACCAATCACATCCTTCATCTTGACCAGTAACGCCACCTGTCGCGTCATATCCGGGGCCAAAAGAATATTATACGGCTATGCCGAAAAAGTTGCGTTCAAGCTTCCCTTGCCATGGTTATTTTGATAATTGAAACATGACGTATTTTATATGGAAAGTGGGATGTGTTTCACAGTCTAGTGGATTATCTACTACAGACGAAAAGTAATCAAACCCTCCGTAACAATGGCCGGCTTGACTGATCTCTGTAAATTAATGAGCAGACGATTTTGTCCCGCGATATTACAATCGACTTGATACTGTCAGTTTACGAATACATAGAGGAACATTGGGGGTTTAAGTACTGTTCGCATTTTTTTTTTTTACTTTGCATTTTCTATTTTTAGAATAATTGCCCTTAAAGCATAACAGTATTCAACTACAATTGATGTTATATATCATTATTCAACTCCGATATATGTTATTGGATATACTATTTAATGTGATATTTATTTATCGAGAGTCCCTTAAAAGGGCCTCTTAGTTTCAGCCAGTGCAGATAGGGAAATTGATCGCGTAGAAATATATTTCATATCAATTTGCGTTACACCAATAAAACTATCACGCTGTGGAACTTTTCATCGCTTGTTAATATAACTCGATGGTGATGATGATGATGAAAATGATGAATATAATGATAACATAGAACTTAATCAATTAAGGCCTGAGAATAAAAGGCAAACCCAATCGGAACAGAGAGTTAACTTTATTACTTTTAATTGTGTAAAACACAGCATCAAATCCGTCAGGCAAGATTCTCTTCAGAACAGATTTACGAAATAAACAACAGCTCTGTGGTCATCGCAATTGTTTTATTTTCGGGCTTTTACGTTGAAAACAAATTATCATACATCACAGCTGCCATTATTTTGTGCAATATGTCTGATCCACATGAGCTTTATTTGTTCCCCTGAAACATGCTTTTTACGGGTTTTTTTTTTTATGTTTTGCCGAAATTAAAAGGTAGCTTAACAAATTAGATGTCAAAATCAAGACCCATGGATAGCCATGATACATATTAACAATTTGTCAATTTACTTCTGTTTAATTGCAACAGAATAGTGATTTTTAATCTGGATAAATATCACTTGATATACTATTTACATGAACCTTAAATCTAAGAACAATATAGAGGAATAATTTGGCCACTCAAGAGGCATGACTCAAATCTGCCAAAATATCGTCATTTTAGTAAACAAACTGTCCATCCCTTGATAGATACAATTGCAATGTAGATATGATTTTACTGTTCTTAAGAAAGTGTTAATAGTTTATTGGAATAGTTTACTTGAATTATTTATTCATTTGATGATCTATAGCCATAATGATTTTTTAAAAATTATATCTTCATTTATATTCATTTAACTCTCTCTCTCTCTCTCTCTCTCTCTCTCTCTCTCTCTCTCTCTCTCTCTCTCTCTCTCAAATATGTAAATAAAATATATGTCATCTTGTAAAAATAAATGTATTATATGTATGTAAAATTATTAAAGGGCTTAATATAAATTTGATAACTTGTGCCCAATTCCCATGTATATATTAAGATACAATAAAATATGTTTAAATCAAATAAAGAAAGTGTTTTTTCAAATGGACGATTTACAATGTACATTTTTGTAAATATTGTAAGCTAGGTTCTAAGTCTGCATTTTGTCTTTCTATATTTTTTTGCCCTGGTTCCATTTATATGTGTAAGTTTGCAACACCATATTTATGTGAGATATATATTATTTTCGTGGACCTAAATGTACAGTCTTTTAATTGTTGTCATTCAACAAATTTTGGTGACCCTGGCATTGACGCATATATATATAGAGATTTACCAGCCGATGCCCTCCTGTCAAGTAATTTTTGTTCATAAATTGTACATTAGACCATGCCACTTCCCAAATTCTTTATAAATGTTAAAAAAAATATAATAAATAGTCTCTATTTACGTATGATAATAGAAACATATCTGAGATTTGATACCCGGTCAATTGCGTTTATTAAATTTTATATCAACGCTTTGAATACTCAGATACTCCACAGTTTCCCGCTGACCCACATTCTTATTTGTAAAAATACACGATCCCTTGTTGCACGCCGCGATAAAACACATTCCACAGTGGGAGCAATGTGTTGTAGATGTCATAAATATATCTTGATAAGACATTTATACATATTACTGATGTTCATTTCAGGTTTATTGGTTAGCCCCGCCCCTGGGAGCATGCTGTGCCGCTCTTCTCTACGACAACGTGTTTTCCATGAATGCGTCACTTGAAAAGGCACGTGGATTCCTTCTGTCCAGTGACTACGATCACGAGGACTTTCCCGCCAAACGTAAAAAGGTCAAGGTGATTCACGAAGAAGCGGAAGAACAACTCAATGTCGACATGAATCAGAAAACATCGGAAACAGCTTAAGCGTAACCATGGAAGCGTATCCGAGTCATATTCTTGATTATGGCAATACTGATATTGGAATCATAGGTAGCTTTTAAAAGTTTTTAACGAGAGTGGTTTCCCTTTAAAATCACGTTGACAGGTTGGCAATTGATCGACACTTCCGGTAATTTTCGGAAATCAACTCCAGAGAAGTTACGAGTAGTACTAACCAGTCACAGATTACTAACAATGTTAAGCTTGGACGAAAGTTAATGTAAGTAAGTTGTCTCCCCTTGTAGACGATAATGATACATGTCGACACGCCGATATCATAGAACATTTTCCTTTCACTAAAATATACACAGCGGAATGAATCTGATGAGGGAGGACAGCAAACTTTTTGAAATGGCGGTTCCCGGAAGTATTTCTAATCGTATCCTGTTGTCACACCGAGTGTTTACATAGAGTTGGTACTGTATACAAATCGGCGTTAAGGAGTGTTGGGCTGACTTGATAAAGATGTAAATCGGCGTTAAGGAGTGTTGGGCTGAGTTGATAAAGATGTAAATCGACGTTAAGGAGTGTTGGGCTGAGTTGATAAAGATGTAAATCGGTGTTAAGGAGTGTTGGGCTGAGTTGATAAAGATGTAAATCGACGTTAAGGAGTGTTGGGCTGAGTTGATAAATATGTAAATCGGCGTTAAGGAGTGTTGGGCTGAGTTGATAAAGATGTAAATCGGCGTTAAGGAGTGTTGGGCTGAGTTGGTAAAAAATTGTGAATCGATGTTATCGAGTTTTGGATTAATTTGATGAAAATAGAAATTGGCAACAAGGAAATTTGAATCGTTTTGAAAAAGATGTACATGTAAATTGACGTTAAGGAGTTTTATGCTGATTTGTAAAAAGATTTAAATCGGCGTTAAAGGAATTTTGTGCTGATTTGATAAAGATAGAAATTGGCATCAAGGAAATTTGAATTGGATTGGAAAAGGTGTACATGTAAAAGGCAATGTTAAAGGAGTTTTTTGCTGAATTGGTAAAGATGTAAATTGGCGTAGAGGAGTTTGTGTTGATTCTATAAAGATGTAAACTAGCATTAAGGAGTTTGTGCTGGTTTGATAAAGATGTAAATCGGGGTTAAGGAGTTTTGTGTTGATTTGATAAAGATGTAAATTGGCGTTAAGGAGTTTTAAGCAGATTTGAGGAGATGTAATTTGGTATTTAGAAGTTTTGAGGAGATGTAAATCGGTGTTAAGGATTTTTGTGCTGATTTGATAAAGATGTAAATCTGTTTCTTTTATATTTTGTCTTGTTGAAAAAAAGTGCATTTATAGGGAATATCGGATGACACCCGGGGGGCCATATCGATGTATTTCCTTGTTGAACAAAATACATTTTTCAGTGATTTTTTTTTACGTTTTCTGTTAAAGTCACCTATTCATAGTTAGAAACACGTGTTTGTAGGTAACACGTGTATCTATAAATACAACGTGTGTATCACAAGTATCACGTCTTTAAATATTCTGTATGAATGTAAACATCTATTTGTACCACGTGATATAACCACATGCTTGTAACACATGTACCACGTGTTTGTATAAAATATCTAGAACGTGTTTGTAAAATGTATCACGTGATATTTACCACGTATATGTAATAACTACCACGTGATTGCATTATATATATATCGTGGTTGTAATATGTACCACGTGAACGCAATATGTATCACGTGGTTGTAATGTAATATGTACCACGTGATATATACCACGTAGTTGTTATATGTATCACGGATTTGTAATATGACAAATTAGTATAAACCAAATTTGGCGGCATCAATATCTAATCTGATTACAACACGCTCTAAGTATTTGAGAGTTACTTCCCTTTAAGCTAAGTTTTATGTTGATAAGCACTTGCGATGTTTGTTCTTTTCTGCCTGTGATCTGTATATCATTGTATGGATTTAATTATGATAATTAAATTAATTACTAAAAATGTTAATTATGAAATTTTTAGAAAGTAGCGATATAATATAGATCAACCGTTCTTATGTTAGATATGCCTCCCCGGTTTGCTATTACTACGATATATATAAGACCCCGTATATTTCAACGTTTGAATACCTGTTTTTGATCCCTGGAGTATGTAAGTGTATATGTATTCACACTGTATTGTAATGTATAATACTCTGTTCAAAATTTATTGATTGTAATGAATATTCATTAACTTAACTGTTGTACACTTCGTTTGCATTTACCAATGGATATGAATATTCATAAGTTAGCTGCTGTACACTTCGTTTTCTTTTTTCAACTACTATGAATATTCATAAGTTAGCTGTTGTACACTTCATTTTCTACTTTCAATTCATATGAATATCTTTGAGATATCTGTTGTACACGCCATGTTACTTGATCTATTGATATGAATATTCATTAGGTTGATGTATGTCTGTATAAATTGATCTTATTAAAGTAATTCTGTTGATACTCTCTCATGTGTTATTTTAACATGTCATCAAATTTGTCCAATTTATACTTGACGCTGTATTTAAACGATTTGTGAAAGAACAGGAAAAACACATTCCTTTGAATGCCCTGACATGAATCGAACCTGGTCACCGGCGTGATAAGCCACGCCTCTTCTGAGTGACAGAGACTGCATTTAACACTATTTTACACATAATATATTATTTCTCTCAAAATTAAATCTTATTAAAATAAAATAAAAAGCATTGTAATAAGGAAAACAAATAAACATAAACATTATGATGTGGAAGGTCATGCTGACATTTAAATTTTACACTCCTTTTTATCTGGTTATGAATCGTAAAATTTGTCAAAATTTGAGAGTTGCTTTAAAATCAGGGTCTAATTCAATCGTATTTTTGTTTATTTCTAAAGACTTTTTCATGTTACCCTACTCTCAAATTCTATTCAATGTCTGTTTGAATTATAAATCGCATTTAATGTTGCAATACTTATATTGTACGTAAGTCAAACTTATAACATATTCGTGTAATAGGAAGGACTAACGGAAAATACCTTGCCCGCGCTGGGACTCGACCTAGTGACCTCTCGCTCTCCAGACAAAACCTTCTACCACTTGGGCTAATCTCTCCACTTTTACACTCGAATAAATCATATATGTAACACGCATATATTGAATGTGTACGGTACGTTGGTATTTAAAATACAAGTACTGTGTGGTTTTGGTTTATTTAGTTTAACGTCATATAAACAGCCAGGGTCATTTATGAACATGCCATCTTTTGGAGGCGTAGGAAAGCCGGAGAAAAAACACCCGCCTACAGTCAGTACCTGGCAACTGCCCCACCTGGGTTTCGAACTCGCAACCCAGAGTTGAAGGTCTAGTGATAAAATGTCGGGACACCTTAAAAACTCGGCCACCGCGTTGTGGAACAGCCAATGAAAACCGAGCTCGACTACAGATAAATAAATACCTGTCCTTCGTCAGAGGTATGCAGATAATTAAGTGTTATCACGATTTGGGAACAAAATATTCAGATACCGTCTGTGAGGTGACAGGGTGCCCGTGATAGGGAAAAAAGGACAATGGCCGAGAGATATTAAACTAAGTCGATAAACACGTTATTATCGCGAGCGTAGGAGTTTTCTAGGAGGTTCTCGCTGATACCATCCAAACATTTCTCAGACGAGGTTATTTTACGATTTAAGGAACACATACGATAATATAAATAGGGTTAATTTAAGCATTGATGTCATTTTTTGTTTGTTTCATCGGGGTATGAAAAAAAATTGTTTGCAAACTGTATAAATCCGCGTAGCGGTTTGTTTGTTTGTTTGTATTTGTTTAGCGTCCTATTAACAGCCAGGGTCATTTAAGGACGTGCCAAGTTTTGGAGGTGGAGGAAAGCCGGAGTACCCGGAGAAAAACCACCGGCCTACGGTCAGTACCTGGCAACTGCCCCACGTAGGTTTCGAACTCGCAACCCAGAGGTGGAGGGCTAGTGATAAAGTGTCGGTACACCCCCGCGTAGCGGATTCTTACAGAAGTTTGCAAATAATTTTTTTTCATACCCCTATGAAACTAAAAAAATAACGCTTATAATTTATTTTTGAAAATTATTTTCTAAGTTACATGTTTTATGTACAATTTTACTGGTTTTATATGGGATTCTTTATCTCAAATCAATACCCAACGTCAATTGTCGTATTGTGACGTCACATTTTTATCGCGCTATTCTCGGAATTTTTTTCATTTAAGCATTTATGTCATTTTTTTTTTAGTTTCATCGGGGTATGAAACAAATTTTGCTTACAAACTCTATGAATCCGCTCACATTTTTCGCGCCATTCTCGGATTTTTTTTCATAGTGGGAAACCGCGTTCTGCGTACAAACAATGGAAAATTAATTATTAACTAATGGTTTGGTTTACTTTGTTTAACGTCCTATTAACAGTCAGTGTCATATCTAATGGAACAGCTCTAACGAATAATTGTGTTGCTTGATACAACATATATAGCGTATATATATAACACTAAGGAGACCATATTTCGCGCGGTTGACTACAAGAAATTAGCGCGAAATACTTTTCTCTAATAGTTCGCCTAATAGTTGGTACACCTGTAGCAGCATGAATGGTCGGATTGAAAATTTCAATTCTTATTTAATTATTCAAGATGATACAAAGTTGTAAAATTTTGAACTGTATTATCTTAGATGATTACACAATTCTTTGTAATTTTGTGTTTGTTGATCGTTAGGTCATTCTGAGCACGTGGACAGAATTATTTTCTTAGTTATTTAACCTGTTCATCTTTCAACGGAGTTCTTACATTTCAAAATTTTCTTGAACAAAAACACTACAAATAGGTACTACCTATGCAAAACAGCTGTGTTCATTTTATAATATCTATTTGCGGAATCTTCCATGAAAATCACACAGTAATCATGACTGATTGCCGGCGGCACCTTGTCTCCTCCTATGGCATTTTAAAAAAAATTGTCGTTAATATTAAAAATACCCGGACGAGTCTCGTTAACACAAAATTCTCGATAAGACGTTACGTATACAGGTGTTTAATACACCTGAGATTATGACGTCATCAGGTGAGTAGTATATCTAACTCTGCTATGTACATCTATCACCTGTCCTTGTTACTGATAAATAACCTGTCAGCGATCAGAGTTGTATATCTTAAACAATAAACTGTTTTCGTTCTCGTTTGGTCATAAACTGTTAGCGTTGTTTGCAAGCTTTTATTTTGAAATATATGATATTAACTTAGTAGTATTATTGCTGTCTTGTGTTTTTGACTTAGAATGGCCGTCGTTTTTCAGTGAATCCAAAGGTTATGACGAAATCAACGCCAGTCAAGATACAAAATCATTTCCTCAAGAAGATGTAGAACTTCAACGACGAATTATGTACATTTGTATATCGTTGAGTTGTATAAATGTGATATCTTGTTCTCACAATGTTTGGTTCAGTGAAATGAAATCTCATTAAAATCCCGGATATGACGTCACATTTGGTTCATGTAAAAAAAAAAAATAACATAAAATAATAACAAAACAAAACCCTTATAAACATTTTCTATTTTACAACAATGCAAAATAAGTTTTATAAAATTGGACACAATTGAATTGCGCGAGAGGTTTTACTTTTGTCGAAGAGTTTTACCTGGGAGGAAACATGCATAGCCGATTTAAACCCCCACACCTTCCGATCGTGAATTCGAACCCCAGGCACTTATATAAATCAGATGAAAATGAAGTATGTTTCAACTTCGACGCCCGACAACTAAAGAATGTTTTTTATGTATCACACAAGGTAAACACGTAGGTCTGATCCGCATGACATTTTTTTATTGATTACGCCACACAATAAATAAATGGCATGAAGACCTATCTGTTTTTCCCAACAATGGTGAAACCTACCAATCGCTGCTTGGCATTAGAATAGATGTACCCTTATGGTCTAATTTGACCGTCTCAAACGAACATAAATAATTTATCATCACAACACAAACACTTGTATATGGGAGGAAGCCTCTGTAGTGAGCAAAGCACCATTTATTGCGGGAGATTCTTACAAATAAATCGACAGATGCGAAACTCTGGGATGTAGGCAAAGCAATTGGTCCATGGAATTAATCCGTCACCATCGAAGTCCCTCTGTGTACCCAACACGTGTACACATGATTAATACATAACTCTCTCTTACTCGCAAAACCATGCTTATGGGGAATTAGGCAAACTCCGTTGTTATGGGGAATGGTATTTCCCGCTTCATTACCGCTTCAAGGATAACACTTATTAATTCCATGCGCTAGATTGGACGGTTTCACTCAACACATTTCTTAAGTAGCTGCCAATAAATGAGGTACTGTGTATGCTAATTATCCAGTCAGTATGTATCAGAGAATTGAACAAAAGACATTTCAATTTCAATTTTTTTTTTATAATTTTAAATTTTGGCGGGAAAAGAATAAACTTATCGGCCAATGAGGTGGTGTTTGACGTGAACCAAGTATGGTATGTTAAATATTCTCATTCTTTGCTTGAATATGAATGTAGACTTATGTTTCTCTCTTAATATGCCTATTTATGGGGAATAATTATCACTGCTCTTAGGTTTGCGAGGAAGTCGTAATTATCTCTTTATAAAGTCGTCTTGTGGGGAATATTACCCATAATTATTCAAGCCCACTTCTACGGCAGCGTGAGAGAATGAAATTTGCTAGTTATTCTAAAAATAGCATATTTTCAACTTTTGGCGGCAACTTACACATTTTCGCATCCGGATTCTTTTCAAATAGTGCTTGGATTTATGGGGAATCAAAGGAATCCCCATAAAACCGATTATTCCCCACACTGTTGGTCAAATGTCTAATTATATTCTCCATAGGCATGGTATTGCGAGTTCTCTCTCTCTCTCTCTCTCTCTCTCTCTCTCTCAAAACCCTTATAAACATTTTCTATTTTACAACAATGCAAAATTATTAACCCGTCACTCACGCATAACCCCGCCCTCCCCTACACGTGTACACATGATAAATACATAACTCGGCCTTGATTTCGAAACAGCGATATTCGAGAAATACATAGAAATGTATAGAAATACATGAAAACAGAACCACAAAACAATCAATAATGTTGACAGCAATGTTAAAAGATATAAAAAAAAAAAAAAAAAAAAAACAGATAAGAGGAAAGGGGTGATGGAGTGCATACCGCCACAGTGACGAGTTTATCAACATTAGCAGAGGTTTAACAACAACGAGGCAGTTTTCAAACCCACGTTTGATAATAAGGCGATTCTAAAAAAAAAAACAATTTGCTTTAAGGTTTAACACTCATTTTCCTTTTTCTACGTGTAAGTAGCGAAACTTTTATCCAATTATTTTATTGTTCGGTCGAAACTTCAGTAATGTTGATGTTGATATGAATGTCTAAGACATTTTTCGCGACACAGGTAGATAAAATGTTTGGGGTCAATGTACTACTTAATCTCGTGAAAAATATATAGCATCATAGCAGATATACTATTTCGGGAGATAAACCCATTTTATTACATTTTTACCAGTGAAAAAAATATCATATGAAAAATATCACTTTTGCTGATTTGACCAATCAAATTAATGATTAGAAAATACCAAAATAATTGACCAATCAGAAAGCCCGACATATATGTCAGCACCTGGACAGGGGAAACTACTTTTTTTGTTTACAAATTATCGCTGTAGGCCTAGTTAGCATACGGGGTAGGTTTTTCGATGATAAAAAATGTAATAAACAGAATATCTAACAGTGTCTTCAGTAATACCAAATATATTTCACGAGTGGGGCTAATATTTTGATATTTTTCAGCGCACTCGTGAAAAATATCAAAATATTAGCCCCACTCGTGAAATATATTTGGTATTACTGAAGACACTGTTAGATATCCTCTATATCTTTACGTACCCTTACTTGACGCCCGTCATGAAGACTGGAAATTGACAATACACATCAGTACGCGTAAAATTAATATTTTTGAGTCAGTTGATGACGTCATAGCTGATAACATCCGATGTGTAATATGTGAATTGAAATGACCTTACTTCAGGAAATCGCCCCCTCTCCTTCAACTAATACTACATCACCAGTACACATGTACCACATGTATGACTGTATATATTTATATTGTGCCCAGACTTTGTTTAAGAAAAGATTGAACTATGGGTCTTTTGCACCTTTTTATCCAGGTCTTGGCATTTCATTTGATCTATTTCGAGTTTTGTTTTGGTCGCCTTCTAGACGAAATAGCTGTATGTTGTCTCTAGCATCACTGACGAGTCATATTGGAACGAAACAGCTTTATGATGTCCCTAACATCACTGACGGGTCCTATGATGGCGACACAGTTGTATGATGTCCCTAGGCATCACTGACAGGGTCCTAGAGAGGCGATACAGCTGTATTGCAGTCTTTTTTTTTTTTTTAAATTTAACTCTCTCTTTTTATATACATGGTATTTATATTATTTTGCAGCATATTGATAGAATATAATATATTGAAACAAAACATGTACACGTCATTTTGATATCAGACGGGACGTATAACGTTCTGTTATTAATAGATGTAATCTTATTTACATTTTACATTCACGAGAATTAGAGAGCAATTTGGTTTTTTTTTTTTTTTTATTTGTTTAACGTCCTATTAACAGCTAAGGTCATTTAAGGACGGCCTCCCGTGCGTGCGATATGCATACATGTGGTGAGTGCGTATGTATGTTTTGGGAGGCTGCGGTATGTACGTGGTAAGTCTCCTTGTGATAGGCCGGAACTTTTGCCGATTTATAGTGCAACCTCACTGAAGCATACTGCCGAAGACACCTAGCAGGACACCCCACCCGGTCACATTATAGAACCAGTAAATAAAGGAGCAAAAGAAAAGAAATAACAACGAAAATAGTGGACGATAAGAAAGATACATCCTTTGTGAGGCTGCATTGGGCTCCAAACCCAGACATTTCTCAGGCAATGTCCAACGCAGACATTTCTCATGCGATGCCCAACCCAGACATTTCTCATGCGATGTCCAGCCCAGACATTTCTCATGCAATGTCCAACCCTGACATTTGTCAGGTGATGTCCAACCCTGGCATTTGTCGGGTGATGTCCAACCTTGACATTTCTCAGGCGATGTCCAACCCAGACATTTGTCAGGCGATGTCCAACCCAGATATTTGTCAGGTGATGTCCAACCTTGACATTTCTCAGGCGATGTCCAACCTTGACATTTCTCAGGCGATGTCCAACCCAGACATTTCTCAGGCGATGTCAAACCTTGACATTTCTCAGGCGTTGTCCAACCAGGCATTTCTAAAAAATAAATATGCCGTAGAGAAAAAAACTATGAAATCTTACCAATATTAACAATCTTAAAACATTACTCCGTACGGGCATTATCGAGAACTTAACCGATATATCAATGCAATCTTGAAACTAATATCTACTCATCACTGATTATTGCAGTATCACGCCTTAATTTCCGTTTTACACTTTTTACTAGACAAACTTAACATACCAAGGATGTCAACGCGGGCAATTGTTGACCAGCTCGATCAAGGTATTATTAAAGCTAAGAAGAAACAAGACAATTACTGTATTCACGGAGGAATAAATATGGCCCCTTCCTCAATTAGATAAGAGGAAAATAACAAGAAGATATGGTATCCTTTTTTAGTATATTGTTTCTACTTGTAGTTTTATCCGTCTGATTTAGCATATATCGTTTTTTTCACATCCTGTTTAAGATTGAAGAAATGCTTACAAGAGAATTATAAAACAATGAATAATCATTAGCATGGAAACGCGAAAACTAAGATATATATTACAGTGAGGGTGTGTCACCTTCAGTATTTTAATTATTTGATTTATGAGCGTAATAAACCAAAACCACAACATTCCTGTATATAGTTCAAGTTGTACCTCAAGTTATTTATTACTGTGAGCGAATTAGCTCATCAGCTTAGAGTACAGACATATTATTATATTATAATTCACAAAAACACACACATATACATGTATATATACTACAGGTTCAGCCGTGGAACGGCTGATGAACAACAATGAAAGGAGAGTGTATTTTTATATTCGTTACATTATGGTTTCATGTATTTATAACTATGTAATTGCATATAAAAAGTCATGTAATTATAAATATACAATTACATATTAAACAGTATGTGTACACATGAACACATTTCATTGATGTAATAATTCTAACCTTTTCTTAATAACAAGCTTTGTATATTTACCCAAACTTGTCAATTCTTTAGGGCTATTTGTAGAAAGTAATTAAACCAATTTGTATACACTTGGATTTTTTATATAGTACCGTTTCAAGAATTTAAACAAATGTACAAAATCAAGGACACACTAATACAAAATTGAACTCGTCTTCAATATCATTCATGTCACTTAAATGACAAACTCTTTGGTGTCGCTCAATGTTATGATATCTACCTTTTTAATATTTAGAGTTTGTGACGAAAGTCGAATTTAAGCTATTTCTTTTAAGTATTCAAATGATATAGGTTTTCCAAATAATTCTTTAAACTATATCTGTTGTAAATATGTTGATAAAAAATTCCTTTAGAGGACAATCGAATTTTTTCTACACACTCTTCATACATCAATTTGGTTTTTGCTTTATAGTTTTATTATCATAAATGTCAACATTTTGTGATTCCCATATTTATCCTAAACTTATTCTATATAATTCTTTGATATTCAACATCCAGCTATCATTATTTTCTATCATGTCGTCATAACAAGACTGTATAATATAATTTCGGGAGTTTCTCAGTTTCATCCAATATTTCATAATCCTAATTTTGCGTAGCATTCTTAATTGATAACTGCCCAATTCAAGATTACCATTACGGAAAACAACCACTTAAGTCTTGCTTGTATTCACAGTTAGGTTCCATTTACTCGTGTAGTTTGATATTGAATCTAACATCTGTTGTAGGCCTTCAGGAGTCTCAGTGTAAGGTGAGGAGTAAGGCTGTACAGTATTGTTTTAACATATCGTTGTATAAACGAAGTAACTTGTGCTTGTAGGTTATATACTGCTTATAGAATCACACAATTATCTATGTATATGAATGATTTGAGTAGATTTGTAGTATTATGTTATTAAATCATTACATCTATGATTTGAAGTAACATATAGTACAGTACTATATCTATGAATTGTAGTATTATACTGTTACATGATTAAATCTATAATTTGTAATATTATATTATTACAATATTACATCTATGATTTGTAATATCATATTGTTACAATATTACATCTATAATTTGTAGTATTATATTATTACAATATTACATCTATGATTTGTAATATTATATTGTTACATGATTAAATCTATTATTTGTAATATTATGTTATTACAATATTACATCTATGATTTGTAATATTATGTTATTACAATATTACATCTATGATTTGTAATATTATGTTATTACAATATTACAACTATGATTTGTAATATTATGTTATTACAATATTACATCTATAATTTATAGTTCTATGTAAATATATAATCATCTTTATACATATCACACATCGTTCAGCGAAGATAAGCAGTAAACTGCTAGTATGTCAAGTATTCAGCTATTGTTTGATATAAATTGTCACAAAACCCAAATCAATAGCTGAAATGTAAATAAAGACTGTCAGCACGTGCAAGTAGTCCATCCTAGTTTCTGGAAACACTTATCCTGAATCAATTGCGGTATGACTGTGCATTTGATAACGGGATTCATAGATCCGGGTTCTTAATCCGGGCTCTAACCGGACGTTACTTCGTCACTTGCTCCACCCAGTAAATCGTTCTACCTAATATGGATTTGTATAAAACAAAACGTATACTTCTATAAGCGATTTCATTCAGTGAGCAGGTGAAAGCATCACGTCTACTGAGTTCGGCAGCTCATAACGGATACGTAAAGGGTTTCTATACTAACAAAGAAATGTAAGTCCATTGTCTTCGAAGCTTGCTTTTATTTATGTAGGAAAAACATATTGATAAAATATGTGAGAAGGATACAAATCTATATTTTAGAAATCATATTTGTTATAAATGAAATACAACAATAAAACATACAGCTTTTAATATAAAGATGTACGTATTTACTACAGGTAGATTAATTCATTTTGTAATTTTATATTGAATTATTTACAGACACAGAAAAAAACGATGAGTCGAAGAAAACAGGGAAACGTGTTTTCCACACAAAAGAGCGGCGACAACCCAGTACAAGGAGAAGGGTATTATGCGCGAGAAAATCCCGCGTTCACTTATGACACAATCTCAGACATAGGGTTTGTTAAACCAGTGGATGAGGATGCTGCCAGCGGAAGTACTACCGGAAGTGCTACAGACACAAACAGCAGTGGCGTTTATAGTATAGAGGACAAAACAGACTCGTCAAACGACAGCAAATTAACAGGAAAAGGCAACAAGGATGAAAATAAGAAAGACGACTCCTCTAAAGTTGAAATGAAAAAATCCTTAAATCTCTTTCATTGCGTGGCCATTATGGTTGCTGTCACTGGTCATTCCTCTGTCTTTATATCTCCCTCGAACATTCTTAGAGCCACTGGGTCAGTCGGAGGCTCATTGATAGTATGGTTGATTGGGGGACTCATCAACATGATGTTGGCACTTTGTTTCGCTGAATTGGGGACAATGTTTCCACAGGCGGGTGGTCCCTATGCCTATGTAATGCACACATTTGGACCTTTACCGGGATTTTTAATTATGTGGGGCTATGTGGTGCTCGTAGCTGGTCCCTTTTGGGCGTTCCTGGCTTACACAGCCGCGCTCTACATCGTCCAGCCGGTGTATCCGGACTGCGATGCCCCAGACGGTGGCGTGAAGCTTTTGGCTGGCTGGATTATGAGTAAGTGCTAATCTATTGTTTAAATAAGCTTAGACGTTTCCATTGTTTTAACTTGAATTTGCATAATCAACGTACTTTGCTTTAAAACATATATTTACCAAAAATACACTATAACTTTTAAAACAAAAGGTTTGATATTCTCATTTAACTAATTAATGATGTATAAATACATTTTATATTCTTTTCTATGTTTTCATACTTTGTCATGAGTAATCATATATATGTCTCATTAGTAATACTTTTTTGCGTTTCAAACTTTTTAATATATTAAATATCAATCAAAGAATGACTATTTTCGTTGCGATTATTAGACTAAAATGCATTTGTGTCTTGAATTACAAGGATTGTAATAGACTGGTTGTAATAAACAGAGTTGATATTTCTAGTTACAATGGTTGTAATAAACATAGTTTATATTTCTAGTTACAATGGTTGTAATAAACATAGTTTATATTTCTAGTTACAATGGTTTTAATAAACAGAGTTGATATTTCTAGTTACAATGGTTGTAATAAACATAGTTTATGTTTCTAGTTACGATGGTTGTAATAAATTGAGTTTACATTTCTAGTTACAATGGTTGTAATAAACATAGTTTACATTTCTAGTTACGATGGTTGTAATAAACATAGTTTATATTTCTAGTTACGATGGTTGTAATAAACATAGTTTGCATTTCTAATTACGATGGTTGTAATAAACATAATTTATGTTTCTAGTTACGATGGTTGTAATAAACATAGTTTATATTTCTAGTTACAATGGTTGTAATAAACATAGTTTACATTTCTAGTTATGATGGTTGTAATAAACAAAGTTTATGTTTCTAGTTACGATGGTTATAATAAACATAGTTTACATTTCTAGTTACGATGGTTGTAATAAACATAGTTTACATTTCTAGTTACAATGGTTGTAATAAACATAGTTTATATTTCTAGTTACGATGGTTTTAATAAACTGAGTTGATATTTCTAGTTACGATGGTTATACTAAACTGTGTCTATATGAAGTACGTCGTGAAGATACAATCCCTCCTCTCCAGTACCAAGATCATCGCATTAGCAATTATCGTCGTCGCCGGGATCATACAATTGGCTAAAGGTTAGTATGCTAGAGATTCGATACTTCTGAAATGGGAAAATAACGGTGCTTAAACTGATGATTTCATAAGATTATGAACTGATATTTTTGTATTTTCGTATGCAATGTCTATGGATTAAATGAAAAAATAAAGAATTGTTTTAATATAACCGAATGATGCATTACGAAACGAAATCGTGCCTATTGATGGTAAATATGCAACGTTAAATGGCGTCATTCAACACACCTGAACTACTGGGCCAAGTTTTTCAATAGGTGATTAGTGAACATCTGATTTCTCCTTTACTTCAAAACCTGTGTGTGTATATGTCTTAAAATAGGCAGGTAGGAAGATACTGAAGAGTGCTAGAGTTTTCGTAAAATTTAGTTTTACCAGAAATGATTCTATCAGGATTTTAAAATTGATGTTAATCTATGATTAGTCTAATCACCATTAGAACAATATGGTCCTGTTCTTTTAGTTTTATACATTCATAAAACACATCCAAGGGAAAGAAAAATATAAATAAACTAGAAAAAATGGATCATCAAATAAAACATCTCCAAAAAAACTTGGGAAGACTTCGTGATAGGGGAAAATAATGTTTGAATAAGAGAGAGTGAAGGATTCTTAACGGGAAAATGTTCTCTCATACATGTTTATTTATTTAGCTTAATGGCAAGACATTTGTAGGATATTTCGCAAAGTTAACATCTGTAAATTGAATGTAGTCATATGTCTGTGAAACAAGATTTTTAAGTTCTGTAAGCATATACATTTTAGGGGTTCCTTTTGTATATCATAATAGACAGCTCATACAAAGGTAATTTGGGATACAAATATTAATCTTTTCAATATTTCATTGCTCTCCTTATAGGCGAAACAGAAAATTTTCAGAACATATTTGAGGGAACTTCAAACGATCCGGGACAGATCGGCCTGGCAGTGCTTTACTCTGCCTTCTCATACGGGGGCTGGTGAGTCTTGTGCCGCATAATCAATGTATCATTCATCTTTGTGCAAAATGTCATACAAATTATCTTCTTGCGTAATTAATTCTGTTTAAATATAATAAAATACATCTATTCTTTATTATAATACATTTCATAACTGACAGTAATTAATGAATAAGATATCTAAATAATCAATTATGGTCGTGGATAATTTGCTGTTGAAATTAATGTCAAACTAGAAGTTATTCGCCTGTTGAAGTTAAGAATCTATCTATTGTAATAAATAACTCCTCTATAAATGTTTAACTGTGGTTAAAATTAATTTACCTGTGACAAACAAACACTTTACTTTTGTAATTAATAACATACTTGTATCTATAAATCAATGGATGGTAACTTATCAAATCAAAAGCGTATCAGTTATAATTAATAACTTACTTGGTCATATAAATCATAAATAAAAAAATAAATGTTATTTACCTGTGATAAAGAAATCTCACCTGTGGTAATTGATAACTAACCCATGGACAAAGTTAATTTACTTACTCGTATCACGTGATGTATATTTGTAGGCAAGTTATGACGAGTATGATGGAGGAGGTGAAGAAGCCCGGCAGGTAAGTTTTTTTTCTTCATTTAAGGTGCAATAAATATTCAGACATCGAACAAGCGACAATGTTTGTAGGTTGTTAAAGGAAGGTTAAAATCAAGTTTAATTGTTTTCATATTTTTAAAATATGTAAAAATGATTCGAAAATAATATGCATTTTGTATAATGCGATACCATTGTAATCGTGGCTGGCTTAGCTTTTTTTAATTACACTAAATTTTCAGTTATCCTGCTTACGAAGACAAATGGTTTAAAGAGTATTGGCAAAGTATCAGAAATTACGCATGCATTTTGAAGTGATTTGCATTGATGCAATATACAAAAATATAAAATTTCATTAAATTGTGTGGTCAGTGAACTTCTTAAACTAAATCTTCACGTTTCAGTCTGATTTTGATTTTTTAATGTTTTATTTTTACAATTGAGCTCCTCGCGGACATGTCCTAAAACCGAAACAACTGTACATTGCAGTTTATTCTTAGCTGTTTGGGTTTTTAAAAAAAAAAAATTTCTTCACTTGTTTGTCCTTTTGGAATTATGCATATGCATTATACGTACTGCAACAGGGAGTAAACTAATGTTACAAGAGTATATTTTTTTTATAAGCACAGTTGAAAATCAGTTCAATGCTATCATAGGGATGACAAGAACTACTGATATGACTAGTAAATGAGTGTTGGTCCCCAATGGGAAGGCGCGTTAGGTATCTAATGAATTAAATAATTTATTTGAGAAAATAAAAGGTTCGTCTTACAATTCCTCTATTTCTTTATTTCAGAGATCTACCTCGTTCTGTCTACATCACCTTCATCATCGTCATTATCAAGTACATCATGACCAATGTGGCGTACTTCACTTTGCTTAGTCCTTCGGAAATCCTCGGGTCTCAAGCAGTAGCACTAGTAAGTTTTCAATGATTTGTTTGTCTTCATATATGTAAATTTTTCAGGTCTATTTGAAAATAGTTGCATGTGGTCATAAAACCGAGTTAAGACTAAAATACAAAACGTATATTGCTAGTATACAGTTTAATTTATACCAAGTGAGGGAACGTGAAGTTAAAATAAATATAGTCAAATGACTCTTTCAATAAAATTTTGATAAAGTTGACTTCCTGGTACATGTGAATTGACTGACAAGATAAGAAATGTCAATGTTAAGTTATCCCATTTCCTCCTTCAAAAATGTTACCATGTTTGTTGAACTCGCCTTACTGAATGATGTTAATGCTTGCGTTAAAGATAAACGAATATTCTGGGACATTCCTTCTTAGATACTGTACCCACGCCCTCACCCCGCTTCCACCAGCCGCTATTACTGCAGTTGCCAGTTTTCTTTATGAATGTAATCATAATACATGTGTAACAGAGTCAATCACCCTCCCTGTAGTCACCAGATTATTTGGTATATTAAGTATTCAGTCTACAATACATATTTATATTCTCTATTAGTTTGTATGCAGTACTCTTGCATTGTGATACTAGAAAATATAATGTAATACACAATACAATACATAACAATGTCTGAAAGAAATAATTGAACAAAAGACTTATTAACGGTATAGACAAATTTTGTAATAATATATAATATAAAAATGGTTGAAGTGAGTCTGGATGAAAAAAACTGCTGACATTGGATATTAAAGCTAGTATGGACGGGGAAAAACTGAGGCCACCCCATTAAAAATTATTTCTAAAATAGCTGTCATGTAGTTGAAGTTTTTGCCCATCATTCGCCATTTAAAAGACATTAGTTGTGAAAAAATCGCCATCTTTGTTCTTTGTTCAGAGTGTCTTCTATCTGATAATAGTAGAAATATCCCACACGGGAGAGAATACTAAAGCAGAAAATGATCAGAGCCAAGAAAAATACTTACTGGGATACGAGATAAATAGAAATAGAAATAGTTAGAGCGAAGCATGACAATGCAACGATAAAGACAATCCAAGAGTACAAAATGATTAGATCCGAGTAAGTACTGACTAGGAAGAAGATAATTTAATCGTGGTGTGTCTATCATTTCAGTCGTTTATGCAGCGTGTGTACAGTCCACTCAGCGCTGTCATATCCGCATTCGTGGCCACCACGTCGATCGGAGCACTCAATGCCTCGATCATGGGTCACTCCAGGTAAGTTTTGTTTAAGGAGAAAGTCTATACTGATATTTACGGCCTCGCCTGTGTATGTCACTTCACCTTTACGGCGAAACACACATACACTGTGTATATCACTTCACCTTTACGAGGAAAAACACATAGAGCCTGACACGTACAACAAATATATGTGTATTATTTTATTATCGCTCCTGTTCTATCAGTTTTAACAACTAATTCATCCGAATATTTCATTCCATGTAATAAAACTATATTCCATTGAACTATGAAATAAAACAAGAATATTGGAAATTCGAATTCACTACGCATTGCCTTTGAATACATTCTTAGCTAAACATGTTATTGACAACAAAGTTAATTCGTTATAAAACGTTCAAGATGTAATATCAAATCAACGGGTTTTCTTCCGTTTTATGTAAGGAACCCCTTTTTTAGTCTTACCTTTGTCATTTAAACCTTATACAAATAGATTTCATTGATTACGGCATGATTTAAAGTTTCCCGATATTATATATAAACAGAGGGATTAACTTAAAGGGAAAACATTGCATCAAATCTGAAACACACAAATAAAAGTATCTTAAAATATGAACAAAATTATGTGACGTGAACATCATTTAGTTCATTACAGCATTACCGTATTATTAGTATCATTGTCATTTGTATTATAATACTTTTTTTTTATGCATGTGTTCAATTACAATTAGTCATACGAAAATGTATAGTTACTTATTAGTCGTACGAAAAATATATCATTCATATATGAAAATATATGTTTTTATGTTTTTATAAATATAGTGTCATGTTATGTTTAGTTATATGTACAAGTAGCCATAGGTAAAGAATTATAGCTCTTTATTTAAAAATTGTATATGTAAAAGTGAGTTGTAAGTAAGTAGATTCTACATGTAGTATATTTGTTTAGAAAGTCTGTATCTGAAAGTAAAATACATATTTTTGTTTACAAATTTATGATATATTGTCACTATTTTATTTTCATTTCCGTACCAGAAACATGATAGACACGAAATTGCAGTCATTTTGACAAGTTATAGAAAAAGAAATAAATCATTTTATATTTGAAAATAATGTAAAAGAAGCTGTTACTTATGGATTTTCAGGAAAAAAAAACCCACTGTAAGATCACCACTGATATATATTCTCGACCGAGCTATGTAGTACATGATCTGATTTCTATTTAAACTAGTATGTGGTGATTAACTCAAAATGATCTGTAGTTAGAAGTCAGTTGAAAGTTCAAAAATAATACGCACAATACAGGTTAATCTTTTACTTTCTATATGATAATGGATTATATTGAATACTGTAATACCTAATATACGTTGAATTTATTTTTTGAAATACGTATTACTTTAATCACTCCGAAGAATTAATTTTTTATCGTGATAGAAGTAGAAAGAAGAATGTTCTTAATCCTAACCTAGACTTAACCACATATTGTAAATACATACTTGTCAGCATTTTACCTGGTAACGTGGGATTGCGGAGACATCACTCCGTGACAGGTCCGGTTAGATAGAAGTCCCGGATATTCTATTGGTCAATACACAACCAGGATGTTTATCCAAGCACGTGTCGTGCATCCTATTGACTAACCAATGTCCGGTTTTGTGATTTATAGTTTTATAGACTACCCGATATCTAATGTTCTTTAATATTTCGATAGAATAGTTACATACTAAAATATTGATAAAAACAGCTATTTTCATTACAAAAGTATCTTGTTTTATCGATATCGGTTTGAAATGATAGGTTGTCCTTTAGTTTTCACTTATTTCAAATAGGTGGCGATTCGCAAGCATTTACTTTACACATACATAGATATTAATGAGACAACAAATGATAAATATTCATCACATTAAATTATATATGAATATCAATGAGACAGAAAATCATGAATATTCAACAGATTAAATCATATATGAATATTGATGAGACAACATATCATCAATATTTATCAGATTAAGTAATATATTAATATGAATAAATCGATGACTTCTTATTATCTACATTACATATGCATTTATACATACAGATATTGTGATTTATCAGATATTGGATATATCTAGTAAACACGATTATTGCTATCGAGTATTTACTGATTTTTTACAACAATTCATATTTTTGAAAATAAATTTCACAACGGTCTTCGTCTTAATCATCAGGACGCTCTTTAGAAGTAACTACAGTTAGTCTGGTCAAATACACGTGTTAACAATCTTTTCATTTGATCTTTTTTTACTTAGATTGTTGTTCGCTGGATCTCGTGTTGGACACATGCCAGCTATCTTGGGGATGATCAGCCATAAGTACCTAACGCCGTGGCCATCCATTCTTGTCCTTGTAAGTTTCCCCATTCTTTTCCTCATTTTTAATTCACCATGTGTAGAAGTTTTTTTTTTCAGGGAAGGGAAACTTAAACTTTCAATCGTTGCCATGTTATGAGGAATCTATTAAACCTGTTCAATAATTTGTTGTAGCACGAGACATTGATGACATCAAATTAGTTAGAGAGCTGTTAGATATAATGTCAGAGATATAAAATAGCAGTCAGAGATATAAAATGGTAATCAGAGACATGAAATAGTCGTTAGATATATAACATAGTAGTCAGAGATATAAAATAGTTGACAGAGATATAAAATAGCTGTCAGAGATATAAAATAGCAGTCAGATATATAAAATAGTAGTCCGAGATATAAAATAGCAGTCAGAGATATAAAATAGCAGTCAGATATATAAAATAGCTGTCAGAGATATAAAATAGCAGTCACAGATATAAAATAGCAGTCAGCGATATAAAATAGCAGTCAGATATATAAAATAGCAGTTAGAGTAATAAAATAGTAGTCAGAGATATAAAATAGCAGTCAGAGATATAAAATAGCAGTCAGAGATATGAAATAGCAGTCAGTCAGAGATATAAAATAGCAGTCAGAGATATAAAATAGCAGTCAGAGATATAAAATAGCAGTCAGAGATATAAAATAGCAGTCAGAGATATAAAATAGCAGTCAGATATATAAAATAGTAGGAAGAGATATAAAATAGTAGTAGGAGATATAAAATAGCAGTCAGAGATATAAAATAGCAGTCAGATATATAAAATAGTAGTCAGATATATAAAATAGCAGTCAGAGATATGAAATAGCAGTCAGAGATATAAAATAGCAGTCAGAGATATAAAATAGCAGTCAGAGATGTAAAATAGTCGTCAGAGATATAAAATAGCAGTCAGAGATATAAAAAGGCAGTCAGGTATATAAAATAGTAGTCAGATATATAAAATAGCAGTCACAGATATAAAATAGCAGTCAGAGATATAAAATAGCAGTCAGAGATATAAAATAGCAGTCACAGATATAAAATAGTTGTCAGAGATATAAAATAGCAGTCAGAGATATAAAATAGCAGTAAGATATTTAAAATGATAATCAGAGATATAAAATAGTAGTCAGATATATAAAATAGCAGTCAGAGATATAAAATAGCAGTCAGAGATATAAAATAGCAGTCACAGATATAAAATATTTGTCAGAGATATAAAATAGTTGTCAGAGATATAAAATAGCAGTCAGAGATATAAAATAGCAGTCAGAGATATAAAATATTTGTCAGAGATATAAAATAGTTGTCAGAGATATAAAATAGCAGTCAGAGATATATAAAATAACAGTCACAGATATAAAATAGCAGTCACAGATATGAAATAGTAGTCAGAGATATAAAATAGTTGTCGGAGATATAAAATAGCAGTCAGAGATATAAAATAGCAGTCAGAGATATAAAACAGCAGTCAGAGATATAAAATAGTAGTCAGAGATATAAAATAGCAGTCACAGATATAAAATAGTTGTCGGAGATATATAACATAGCAGTCAGAGATATAAAATAGTAGTCAGAGATATAAAATAGCAGTCACAGATATAAAATAGCAGTCACAGATATGAAATAGCTGTCAGAGATATAAAATAGTAGTCAGAGATATAAAATAGTAGTCAGAGATATAAAATAGTTGTCGGAGATATAAAATAGCAGTCACAGATATAAAATAGCAGTCACAGATATGAAATAGCTGTCAGAGATATAAAATAGTAGTCAGAGATATAAAATAGCAGTCACAGATATAAAATAGTTGTCGGAGATATATAACATAGCAGTCAGAGATATAAAATAGTAGTCAGAGATATAAAATAGCAGTCATAGATATAAAATAGCAGTCAGGGATATAAAATAGCAGTCAGATATATAAAACAGCAGTCAGAGATATAAAATAGCAGTCAGCGATATAAAATAGTCGTCAGAGATATGAAATAGCAGTCAGAGATATATAATACTAGTCAGATATATAAAATAGTAGTCAGATATATAAAATAGCAGTCAGATATATAAAATAGTAGTCAGAGATATAAAATAGCAGTCAGATATATAAAATAGCAGTCAGAGATATAAAATAGCAGTCAGAGATATAAAATAGTCGTCAGCGATATAAAATAGCAGTCAGAGATATAAAATAGCAGTCAGAGTAATAAAATAGTAGTCAGAGATATAAAATAGCAGTCAGAGATATAAAATAGCAGTCAGAGATATAAAATAGCAGTCAGATATATGAAATAGTAGTCAGATATATAAAATAGCAGTCAGAGATATAAAATAGCAGTCATAGATGTAAATGGCAGTCAGAGATATAAAATAGTAGTAAGAGATATAAAATAGTAGTAGGAGATATAAAATAGCAGTCAGAGATATAAAATAGCAGTCAGATATATAAAATAGTATTCAGATATATAAAATAGCAGTCAGAGATATGAAATAGCAGTCAGAGATATAAAATAGCAGTCAGAGATGTAAAATAGCAGTCAGAGATATAAAATAGCAGTGAGATATATAAAATAGTAGTCAGAGATATAAAATAGCAGTCAGAGATGTAAAATAGTCGTCAGAGATATAAAATAGCAGTCAGAGATATAAAATAGCAGTCAGGTATATAAAATAGTAGTCAGATATATAAAATAGCAGTCAGATATATAAAATAGTAGTCAGAGATATAAAATAGCAGTCAGAGATGTAAAATAGCAGTCAGAGATATAAAATAGCAGTGAGATATATAAAATAGTAGTCAGAGATATAAAATAGCAGTCAGAGATGTAAAATAGTCGTCAGAGATATAAAATAGCAGTCAGAGATATAAAATAGCAGTCAGGTATATAAAATAGTAGTCAGATATATAAAATAGCAGTCAGATATATAAAATAGTAGTCAGAGATATAAAATAGCAGGCAGAGATATAAAATGGCAGTCAGGTATATAAAATAGCAGTCAGATATATAAAATAGCAGTCAGAGATATAAAATAGCAGTCACAGATATAAAATAGTTGTCAGAGATATAAAATAGCGGTCACAGATATAAAATAGTTGTCAAAGATATAAAATAGCAGTAAGAGATATAAAACAGTAGTCAGAGATATAAAATAGTAGTCAGATATATAAAATAGCAGTCATAGATATAAAATAGTAGTAAGAGATATAAAATAGCAATCAGAGATATAAAATAGTCGTCAGAGATATAAAATAGTTGTCAGAGATATATAAAATAGCAGTCACAGATATAAAATAGTTGTCAGAGATATGAAATAGCTTTCAGAGATATAAAATAGTCGTAAGATATATAACATAGCAGTCAGAGATATAAAATAGTAGTCATAGATATAAAATAGCAGTCATAGATATAAAATAGCAGTCATAGATATAAAATAGCAGTCAGATATATGAAATAGTAGTCAGATATATAAAATAGCAGTCAGAGATATAAAATAGCAGTCATAGATGTAAATGGCAGTCAGAGATATAAAATAGTAGTAAGAGATATAAAATAGTAGTAGGAGATATAAAATAGCAGTCAGAGATATAAAATAGCAGTCAGATATATAAAATAGTATTCAGATATATAAAATAGCAGTCAGAGATATGAAATAGCAGTCAGAGATATAAAATAGCAGTCAGAGATGTAAAATAGCAGTCAGAGATATAAAATAGCAGTGAGATATATAAAATAGTAGTCAGAGATATAAAATAGCAGTCAGAGATGTAAAATAGTCGTCAGAGATATAAAATAGCAGTCAGAGATATAAAATAGCAGTCAGGTATATAAAATAGTAGTCAGATATATAAAATAGCAGTCAGATATATAAAATAGTAGTCAGAAATATAAAATAGCAGGCAGAGATATAAAATGGCAGTCAGGTATATAAAATAGCAGTCAGATATATAAAATAGCAGTCAGAGATATAAAATAGCAGTCACAGATATAAAATAGTTGTCAGAGATATAAAATAGCAGTCACAGATATAAAATAGTTGTCAAAGATATAAAATAGTAGTCAGAGATATAAAATAGTTGTCGGAGATATAAAATAGCAGTCACAGATATAAAATAGCAGTCACAGATATGAAATAGCTGTCAGAGATATAAAATAGTAGTCAGAGATATAAAATAGCAGTCACAGATATAAAATAGTTGTCGGAGATATATAACATAGCAGTCAGAGATATAAAATAGTAGTCAGAGATATAAAATAGCAGTCATAGATATAAAATAGCAGTCAGGGATATAAAATAGCAGTCAGATATATAAAACAGCAGTCAGAGATATAAAATAGCAGTCAGCGATATAAAATAGTCGTCAGAGATATGAAATAGCAGTCAGAGATATAAAATACTAGTCAGATATATAAAATAGTAGTCAGATATATAAAATAGCAGTCAGATATATAAAATAGTAGTCAGAGATATAAAATAGCAGTCAGATATATAAAATAGCAGTCAGAGATATAAAATAGCAGTCAGAGATATAAAATAGTCGTCAGCGATATAAAATAGCAGTCAGAGATATAAAATAGCAGTCAGAGTAATAAAATAGTAGTCAGAGATATAAAATAGCAGTCAGAGATATAAAATAGCAGTCAGAGATATAAAATAGCAGTCAGATATATGAAATAGTAGTCAGATATATAAAATAGCAGTCAGAGATATAAAATAGCAGTCATAGATGTAAATGGCAGTCAGAGATATAAACTAGTAGTAAGAGATATAAAATAGTAGTAGGAGATATAAAATAGCAGTCAGAGATATAAAATAGCAGTCAGATATATAAAATAGTATTCAGATATATAAAATAGCAGTCAGAGATATGAAATAGCAGTCAGAGATATAAAATAGCAGTCAGAGATGTAAAATAGCAGTCAGAGATATAAAATAGCAGTCAGATATATAAAATAGTAGTCAGAGATATAAAATAGCAGTCAGAGATGTAAAATAGTCGTCAGAGATATAAAATAGCAGTCAGAGATATAAAATAGCAGTCAGGTATATAAAATAGTAGTCAGATATATAAAATAGCAGTCAGATATATAAAATAGTAGTCAGAGATATAAAATAGCAGGCAGAGATATAAAATGGCAGTCAGGTATATAAAATAGCAGTCAGATATATAAAATAGCAGTCAGAGATATAAAATAGCAGTCACAGATATAAAATAGTTGTCAGAGATATAAAATAGCGGTCACAGATATAAAATAGTTGTCAAAGATATAAAATAGCAGTAAGAGATATAAAACAGTAGTCAGAGATATAAAATAGTAGTCAGATATATAAAATAGCAGTCATAGATATAAAATAGTAGTAAGAGATATAAAATAGCAATCAGAGATATAAAATAGTCGTCAGAGATATAAAATAGTTGTCAGAGATATATAAAATAGCAGTCACAGATATAAAATAGTTGTCAGAGATATGAAATAGCTTTCAGAGATATAAAATAGTCGTAAGATATATAACATAGCAGTCAGAGATATAAAATAGTAGTCATAGATATAAAATAGCAGTCATAGATATAAAATAGCAGTCAGATATATGAAATAGTAGTCAGATATATAAAATAGCAGTCAGAGATATAAAATAGCAGTCATAGATGTAAATGGCAGTCAGAGATATAAAATAGTAGTAAGAGATATAAAATAGTAGTAGGAGATATAAAATAGCAGTCAGAGATATAAAATAGCAGTCAGATATATAAAATAGTATTCAGATATATAAAATAGCAGTCAGAGATATGAAATAGCAGTCAGAGATATAAAATAGCAGTCAGAGATGTAAAATAGCAGTCAGAGATATAAAATAGCAGTGAGATATATAAAATAGTAGTCAGAGATATAAAATAGCAGTCAGAGATGTAAAATAGTCGTCAGAGATATAAAATAGCAGTCAGAGATATAAAATAGCAGTCAGGTATATAAAATAGTAGTCAGATATATAAAATAGCAGTCAGATATATAAAATAGTAGTCAGAGATATAAAATAGCAGGCAGAGATATAAAATGGCAGTCAGGTATATAAAATAGCAGTCAGATATATAAAATAGCAGTCAGAGATATAAAATAGCAGTCACAGATATAAAATAGTTGTCAGAGATATAAAATAGCAGTCACAGATATAAAATAGTTGTCAAAGATATAAAATAGCAGTAAGAGATATAAAACAGTAGTCAGAGATATAAAATAGTAGTCAGATATATAAAATAGCAGTCATAGATATAAAATAGTAGTAAGAGATATAAAATAGCAATCAGAGATATAAAATAGTCGTCAGAGATATAAAATAGTTGTCAGAGATATATAAAATAGCAGTCACAGATATAAAATAGTTGTCAGAGATATGAAATAGCTTTCAGAGATAAAAAATAGTCGTTAGATATATAACATAGCAGTCAGAGATATAAAATAGTAGTCATAGATATAAAATAGCAGTCATAGATATAAAATAGCAGTCAGAGATATAAAATAGCAGTCAGAGATATAAAACAGCAGTCAGAGATATAAAATAGCAGTCAGCGATATAAAATAGTAGTCAGAGATATATAAAATAGCAGTCAGAGATATAAAATGGTAGTCAGAGATATAAAATAGTTGTCAGAGATATAAAATAGCAGTCAGAGATATAAAATAGCAATCAGAGATATAAAATAGTCGTCAGAGATATATAAAATAGCAGTCAGAGATATAAAATAGCAGTCACAGATATGAAATAGTTGTCAGAGATATAAAATAGTTGTCAGAGATATAAAATGGCAGTCAGAGTAATAAAATAGTTGTCAGAGATATAAAATAGCAGTCAGAGATATAAAATAGTAGTCAGAGATATAAAATAGCAGTCAGAGATATAAAATAGCAGTCACAGATATGAAATAGTTGTCAGAGATATAAAATAGTTGTCAGAGATATAAAATAGCAATCAGAGATATAAAATAGTCGTCAGAGATATAAAATAGCAGTCAGAGATATAAAATAGTTGTCAGAGATATAAAATAGCAATCAGAGATATAAAATAGTCGTCAGAGATATATAAAATAGCAGTCAGAGATATAAAATAGCAGTCAGAGATATAAAATAGCAGTCACAGATATGAAATAGTTGTCAGAGATATAAAATAGTTGTCAGAGATATAAAATGGTTGTCAGATATATAAAATAGCAGTCAGAGATATAAAATAGTAGTCAGATATATAAAATAGTAGTCAGATATATAAAATAGCAATCAGAGATATAAAATAGTCGTCAGAGATATAAAATAGCAGTCAGAGATATAAAATGGCAGTCAGAGTAATAAAATGGTTGTCAGAGATATAAAATAGTAGTCAGAGATATAAAATAGCAGTCAGAGATATAAAATGGCAGTCAGAGATATAAAATAGTAGTCAGATATATAAAATAGCAGTCAGATATATAAAATAGCAGTCAGAGATGTAAAATAGTAGTCAGAGATATAAAATAGCATTCATAGATATGAAATAGTCGTCAGAGATGTAAAATAGTAGTCAGAGATATGAAATAGTCGTCAGAGATATAAAATAGTTGTCAGAGATATAAAATAGTTGTCAGAGATATAAAATAGCAGTCAGAGATATAAAATAGCAGTCACAGATATGAAATAGTCGTCAGAGATGTAAAATAGTAGTCAGAGATATAAAATAGCATTCATAGATACAAAATAGAAGTCAGAGATATAAAATAGTAGTCAGAGATATAAAATAGTTGTCAGAGATATAAAATAGCAGTCAGAGATATAAAATAGCAATCAGAGATATAAAATAGTCGTCAGAGATGTAAAATAGTAGTCAGAGATATAAAATAGTCGTCAGATATATAAAATAGTTGTCAGAGATATAACATAGCAGTCAGAGATATAAAATAGCAGTCAGAGATATAAAATAGCAGTCAGATATATAAAATAGTAGTCAGAGATATAAAATAGTAGTCAGAGATATAAAATAGCAGTCAGAGATATAAAATAGTCGTCAGAGATATAAGATAGCAGTCAGAGATATAAAATAGCAGTCAGAGATATAAAATAGTAGTAAGAGATATAAAATAGCAGTCAGAGATATATAAAATAACACTACAGCAGACAGTGCTAGTATGCTTCACATTGGTCATTAGTCTGATGAAGGTGACAGTATAGTCATCGAAACGTCGCACTCTTAAATATCATATTGGTTGTGTCACATGACTTCTTTCATAGTAGTCAGAGATACAAAACAGTAGCCAAAGATAAGAAAACAAAAACAAAAAACTCAAACATTTGTAAAAGTGAATTCACTCTGTACTGATCAACGTTTGGCATAAACACCATTCGGTTAATATTGTCTTCTGTTACAAATTAAAATATATGTACCTCTTTCTAAGACCATACTTGTTTTTACGTACAGCTGACGTGGGGATTGGTGATGTTGTACACAGGGGGCGTTATTGATATGATGGATTTTATCGGTCTCTACTCCACAACGATGGGAATTGCTGTCGTGTTGTCACTTCTCTACCTCAGGTACACAAAACCGGACGACCACCGACCATACCAGGTACGTACCGAAACAACAGCTAGGTGTTACAGTAAACAACAGCTAAGTGTCACAGTAAAAAACAGCTAGGTGTTACAGTAAACAACAGCTAGTTGCTACAGTAAACAACATCTAGGTGTTACAGTAAACAACAGCTAGGTGTTACAGAAAACAACAGCTAGGTGTTACAGTAAACAACAGCTAGATGTTACAGTAAACAACAGCTAGATGTTACAGTACACAATAGCTAGGTGTTAGAGTAAACAATAGTCCCCCTTTTATATTATAGTGTTACTTAACATATTATTCATTCTGAAGCCAATATATGTCATATCGCATACAGTTCGATACAAAATTACTACTTTTATACATACCCTTTTTAACACTAATAAGGCTATTCTACTGGTTACATGATGTACGTTCGTTTTTGGACATCATTTTTTGTTTGTTTTTGTCCTTTCTTCGGAATTGTCTCCTTCCCCTTGCTAAAAACCATGGGACAGCACTCAATATATTTGACCAATAGCTTTTTCAATGTGTCACAATGGAAATAAAATGCATACATTTGTATATTAGATGTATTATTATATTATTGTACTATGTACACTATCAACTAGTAATATTTACGAAAATGCGGCTAGTTTGGAGGTATACATATAACGGTTCTCGTTACAATAAGTACGTTTTTTGTTGACAGACGATGTTCTTCGTGCCTCTTGTCATGCTGGTTGTCAACATAGCAGTTTTGGTACTCGCTATCTACCAGAAACCTCAGAAGATGGGTATAGGTCTAGGTATCCTATTCTCGGGCATCCCCCTCTACTGGTTTGGTGTCCTATGGGAGCCTAAACCGAAATGTTTCCGGGATTTTATTGGTAAGTATTTTTTACAATTTCGTCTTAAAAATACTTAAAACACGACATAGGGAAACATCAATTCGTGAAATGGTGATATATTTTATCAAAAATTCAAACAATTTAGCTTTCGAAAGCTATTTTAAGAACACATATTAGGGGTTATACCAATAATTTTCAGGAACAATTGAAAATGTTGTGTTGGAAACATGAACTCATAATTAGTTAGATTGAAAGTATAATTCCTGACAAATTATTTAACGAATTCATGATTTGTATTATAAAATGTTTACAAGTGTTAAAATAATATCTTTCTTTTCTTTATTCGTAGGAGGATGGACTATAGTTGCCCAAAAACTTTTTATGATTGGAAAGACTTCTTCGTGATCATGTCCATGCCAACTCCTCGTGGTGATCTCAGAAAACCAAAGGATGATCTCATCGTTCAAAAACACATTGTGATCATAAATATGTAATCATTGTGAGGATCTCACTCATTACGGAGAAAATCTCGTAGTGATCACGCTATTGAGAAAATCTAAGTGATCACGCTATAGAGAAAATCTAATAGTGATCTCGCTATTGAGAATATCTCGTTATTGAGAAAATCTAGTAGTGATCTCGTTATTGAGAAATTCTCATTATTGAGCAAATCTAATAGTGATCTCGCTATTGAGAAAATCTAGTAGTAATCGTGTTATTGAGAAAATCTCGTTATTGAGAAAATCTAATAGTGATCGTGTTATTGAGAAAATCTAATAGTGACCTCGCTATTGAGAAAATCTAATAGTGATCTCGTTATTAAGAAAATATCTAGTTATCTAGTCAATGAGAAACATCGTTGTGATATGGTCATTGAAAAAAATAATTCACTGTGATCTTTAGTGAGAAAATCTTTATGCGCTCTATTCGTTGATGAATCAGTTGGTATTACCGCCATTTTGAAAAATATTGCAGTTGAAACTCTTCATTAGGCTACGATAGCACCGCTAGAGACAAACGTCTTGATCACGTTGACTGTGATAAAGCCTGAAGTAACAAAGACTATGATTGGATAAACATTTCACTCTGTAGACATTCAACATATCCTAGTCACGGCGATTGTCTATGTTTTTGATATCAAACTACCCTGAAGGTATAATCAGTCCTAAGATTAGGGGACCCATATGTTGATGGTGAAATTTTCTCCAAATATTAATTCCAGCTTCTAAAATTCAAGACAGTGTCCTTGACAAGATCGGCATCTTCAAAAACTTATATACATATATCAGTAGAGTAATGTAGTTTATATGTATTGTCTTGAAGGTATCTAAAGCAAAATTGATTTTGTCCAACCTTATACCTGGTCGAGTTTCACGCCGATATCTCAGCATAGTAACAACCAGCACGAAGAAACAAATTATATAATTACATAATATATTATGATAATCAGTCATTCATTAAGTAGGACATTCGCTTATTAGCTTGAATGACTTTCATGTTATATAATGTTCGACCTAAGATTTTTTTGCGATATCTTGTCACAGCGATCGGTCGCGATTTATATGGGTTTGATAAAGTTTTATACAGCAAAAACATAATATCGCTTCAGACATTAATAAAATTATCGGAAGCGAGTCGTACCACAACGCGCATATTTTAATTAATTACGAAAGTAATATATCTAATATATATATGAGAAGATGATAAAACCATATTATTCTCTCTAAACTAGGTATGGCTTACAGCACTATATATCATATCTAAACTAGGGATGGTTTATAATACTACATTATAACTAAACTAGGGATGGTTTATAATACTATATTATAACTAAACTAGGGATGGTTTATAATACTATATTATAACTAAACTAGGGATGGTTTATAATACTATATTATAACTGAACTAGGGATGGTTTATAATACTATATTATAACTAAGCTAGGGATGTTCGATACTATTATCAAGTCTAACCTGAAAATGGGATGCCTTATGATACATTGTTAAGGAATTAGTGTCCAGTTCTCTCCGACCAAGGTGGTCATTGTTTAAAAGCTGTTGTTAAAGTTACGGTTAATTTACAATGTTAGAAATATATTATTTTATGTTATACGATGATTTTATTTTGAATAAATCTCATACATATATTTTACTATATATATTGTTTTATTTTCACCAACGATGTTCTATCTTCTGACTGTGGTCCGATAAAATATATATTATGTTCATCATATACATTGATTACGATACAGATGTTACAATAAGTACCTGGATTTAACGAATGCCAAAAGTGATAATTTGTTCAACCCAGTGATCTATTTTAACCGACTCAGATATATGTTTTTAAGAATTTATATTAATAGATGTTTCCCCCATTTTCCATGTGATTTCCAATTTTGTGTACTTGGGGTAGAGAAGCGACAGCACGACAGCCATCTCCATCCATGTGGAGATGAGACCGATAAATTCCATCATGTAAATAACACAGCATCACCAGTCCCCACGCTAGCTGTGCTTAAAAACAATTACAGGCTAAGAAAGACAGAAAACGTTTTCCATGTGGTGAATGTATTTCTGTGAAAACAAATAAAAACCCTAACACTTACTCGTAATGTCACGTTACTCTCCCCGATGGTGAAGCAAGACATTTATTTATTTCATGTTTTACAAAACCTAATATTTCCTAAACACTTACTCGTAATGTCACGTGAATCACCTCGATATTCCCGAAAACATTCATTTATTTCTTGCTTTACAGACAATGGCGAATGTAGCACAAAAGTACCCCCAGGAACTTTCCTTAGTTTTTTTCTTGTATGTCCCAGGATCAGACTCGTATCATCCAATGGAGACTCGCGCTCTGTTTAGTTCAGTTTATTTAGTAACTTTCTGTCTACAATGTTTATCTAATAGGAAACTATCTCTCTGTTCAGTTCAGTTAATTTAGTAACTTTAGGTCTTCAATGTTTACATCTAATAGGAAACTATCTCTCTGTTCAGTTCAGTTAATTTAGTAACTTTTGGTCTACAACGTTTCATCTAATAGGAAACTCTCTCTGTTAAGTTCAGTTAATTTAGTAACTTTTGGTCTACAATGTTTCATCTAATAGGAAACTCTTTCTGTTTAGTTTAGTTAATTTAGTAACTTTTGGTCTACAATGTTTCATCTAATAGGAAACTCTCTCTGTTTAGTTTAGTTAATTTAGTAACAGCCCATACATACAGACAGCGATACATTCTATACACTCTATAGAGAGTTAAATGAAGAGTGGAGTACTACGTTTTGGTTCCTTTGTGCAGTTTACAGATAATAATTAGTTTAAACATGATGCATTTCCCATTAACATATCTGGTATATCTACGTCATTATTGTTTTTCAAATTTTACAGATTGAACGAAACGGAGACGAGCTATGGTGGTACATTATCTTTGAATTCAGATAACATTATGGTATCCACATATTTACAGCCTTAAGCACGCAGATAATCAAGCATATACTTATATTTACTTGGTTAAAAATATCGAATATATATGGGGCCGTGGTGGCCGAGCGGGTTAAGGTGCCCTGACACTTTATCACTAGCCCCCCCCCCCCCCCCCCCCCCCCTCTGGGTTGCGAGTACTCCGGCTTTCCTCCACCTCCAAAACCTGGCATGTCCTTAAATGACCCTGGCTGTTGATGGGACGTTAATCAAAACAAACCAAACCAAATCGAAAGATTACGTGATCCACATAGTGTCTATGTACACCATGATCCGTTTTAATGCAAATATTTCCTAATTTTCACAAATGTTATTTAACCAATAAGCAAAGTCGGAATGACTGACCATGTCGCCGTTCCTATACCAAGATTTTGATGGCTGTCCAGCATACTGTTCCTGTACTAAGTCTCTGATTGGCTAGCTAGCATGCCGTTTCTGTACTAAGCTTCTGATTGGCTGGCAAGCATGTCACTCCTGTACTAAGCCTCTGTTCTCTTCTGTTCATTTTTGAAATTCTAACTGGCGAACGGGCAGATGATATGTCAGAGTTTATCATTTTCGATTTTAATAGCCTTGGTATCCTCCTCTGTTAACTCGCTACAGCTTACTTGGCTAGTTCCCCTTGGTAGTGTCTGTAATCGTCAGCACTCTGACTCCTCATTGTGATTTTTTGCTGGGAAAAGACATAAATAGCTTTTGAAATTACTGTGCAACTTTGTGAGCAAACTCGAGCCCGGTCGTCAAATAATTAGTGAGGATGAAACCCAGTGGTATCATGCCCATGCTTTCCGATAATTGTTCATTCGGAAACCTCAGATTACAAGGTACGCCCACTTGCTTTGGCTGTGTGTATTTACAGCGGTACATATGCTGTTTAATCTACCTTCCTATCATCATTAGTGTGAGATGAGATCTATAATTAGATGCTATTTTGTATCACTCTCAATCGAAAACTAAAACCAATCTGAGGCTTTCCGAGATTTGTTCACTCGGAAACCTTAGACAGATTAAAAGGTACGCCCATCAGAAACTGCAGTAAGTATTGTAATATATACATTCATATCTTCTGTTTAAACTATTTTGTTAACGATTTCTAAACGCAGTGGATCTTCTTGATGGAATCATCAATGTAAAATGTCTTCCGTGCAGTGTAAAAACCGATTATTACTGGACTGGCCACCAAACATATCCTTTGGACCAAGGTCTGATACTGAACCCACAATAGCAATGACTAATACTGAACTGACAGTTGGACTGCCTTATATGTACTAACAATCGCCTGCCTTATACTATACCCACAATCGCCTGCCTTATACTATACCCACAATCGGCCTGCCTTATACTGTACCCTCAATCTGACTGCCTGATACTAAACCCGTAACCTGACTGCCTTATACTGTACTCACAATCGCATGTCTTATACTGTACCCAGAATCGGCCTGCCTTATACTGTACCCACAATCGCCTGCCTTATACTGTACCCACAATCGCCTGTCTTATACTGTACCCACAATCGCCTGCCTTATACTGTACCCACAATCGCCTACCTTATACTGTACCCACAATCGCCTGCCTTATACTGTACCCACAATCGCCTGCCTTATACTGTACCCACAATCGCCTGCCTTATACTGTACACACAATCGCCTGCCTTATACTGTACCCACAATCGCCTGCCTTATACTAAACCCACAATCGCCTGCCTTATACTAAACCCACAATCGCCTGCCTTATAATCTACCCACAATCGCCTGCCTTATAATGTACCAACAATCGCCTGCCTTATACTGTACCAACAATTGCCTGAATTATACTATACCCACAATCGCATGCCTTATACTGTACCCACAATCGCCTGCCTTATACTATACCCACAATCGCATGTCTTATACTGTACCAACAATCGCCTACCTTATACTGTACCCACAATCGCCTGCCTTATACTATACCCACAATCGCATGCCTTATACTGTACCCACAATCGCCTACCTTATACTATACCCACAATCGCATGCCTTATACTGTACCCACAATCGCCTACCTTATACTATACCCACAATCGCCTGCCTTATACTGTACCCACAATCGCCTGCCTTATACTAAACCCACAATCGCCTGCCTTATACTAAACCCACAATCGCCTGCCTTATACTATACCCACAATCGCCTGCCTTATAATGTACCAACAATCGCCTGCCTTATACTGTACCAACAATTGCCTGAATTATACTATACCCACAATCGTTGTAAAACATTACGACAATCTATTTTCACATTACTATTCATATTTAGTAAAACCAGTTGTATCTAGATTTTCATTATACTAAACAAACTTGTTTCCCTGAAAAAAACAGCCCACTAAGAGACTTAAACTAAAACGTTGGATACATTGTTATGGTGACTTCAAGTAAGGTACAGGGTATCCCAGTGTCCATGTACAACAGGATCCGTTTTAATGCAAATATTTCCTAATTTACACAAATGTTATTTGACCAATAAGCAAAGTCGGAATGACTGACCATGTTGCCGTTTCTATACCAAGATTTTGATGGCTGTCCAGCATACCGTTCCTGTACCAAGTCTCTGATTGGTTAGCTATCATGCCGTTTCTGTATTAAGCTTCTGATTGGCTGGCGAGCATGTCGCTCCTGTATACTAAGCCTCTGATTAGCTAGCAAGCATGCTATTCCTGTACTAAGCTTTGGATTGGCTGGCTAGCATGCTGTTCCTGAACCAAGCTTCTGATTGGCTGTCTAGCAAGTCTTCTGTTCTCTTCTGTTCATTTTTGAAATTCTAACTGGCGAACGGGCAGATGATATGTCAGAGTTTATCATTTTCGATTTTACTAGCCTTGTTATCCTCCTCTGTTAACTCGCTACAGCTTACTTGGCTAGTTCCCCTTGGTAGTGTCTGTAATCGTCAGCACTCTGACTCCTCATTGTGATTTCTTGCTGGGAAAAGACATAAATAGCTTTTGAAATTACTGTGCAACTTTGTGAGCAAACTCGAGCCCGGTCGTCAAATAATTAGTGAGGATGAAACCCAGTGGTATCATGCCCATGCTTTCCGATAATTGTTCATTCGGAAACCTCAGATTACAAGGTACGCCCACTTGCTTTGGCTGTGTGTATTTACAGCGGTACATATACTGTTTAATCTACCTTCCTATCATCATTAGTGTGAGATGAGATCTATAATTAGATGCTATTTTGTATCACTCTCAATCGAAAACTAAAACCAATCTGAGGCTTTCCGAGATTTGTTCACTCGGAAACCTTAGACAGATTAAAAGGTACGCCCATCAGAAACTGCAGTAAGTATTGTAATATATACATTCATATCTTCTGTTTAAACTATTTTGTTAACGATTTCTAAACGCAGTGGATCTTCTTGATGGAATCATCAATGTAAAATGTCTTCCGTGCAGTGTAAAAACCGATTATTACTGGACTGGCCACCAAACATATCCTTTGGACCAAGGTCTGATACTGAACCCACAATAGCAATGACTAATACTGAACTGACAGTTGGACTGCCTTATATGTACTAACAATCGCCTGCCTTATACTATACCCACAATCGCCTGCCTTATACTGTACCCACAATCTGACTGCCTTATACTGTACTCACAATCGCATGTCTTATACTGTACCCAGAATCGGCCTGCCTTATACTGTACCCACAATCGCCTGCCTTATACTGTACCCACAATCGCCTGTCTTATACTGTACCCACAATCGCCTGCCTTATACTGTACCCACAATCGCCTGCCTTATACTGTACCCACAATCGCCTGCCTTATACTGTACCCACAATCGCCTGCCTTATACTGTACCCACAATCGCCTGCCTTATACTGTACCCACAATCGCCTGCCTTATACTGTACCCACAATCGCCTGCCTTATACTGTACCCACAATCGCCTGCCTTATACTGTACCCACAATCGCCTACCTTATACTGTACCCACAATCGCCTGCCTTATACTGTACCCACAATCGCCTGCCTTATACTGTACACACAATCGCCTGCCTTATACTGTACACACAATCGCCTGCCTTATACTGTACACACAATCGCCTGCCTTATACTAAACCCACAATCGCCTGCCTTATACTAAACCCACAATCGCCTGCCTTATACTGTACCCACAATCGCCTGCCTTATAATGTACCAACAATCGCCTGCCTTATACTGTACCAACAATTGCCTGAATTATACTATACCCACAATCGTTGTAAAACATTACGACAATCTATTTTCACATTACTGTTCATATTTAGTAAAACCTGTTGTATCTAGATTTTCATTATACTAAACAAACTTGTTTCCCTGAAAAAAAACAGCCCACTAAGAGACTTAAACTAAAACGTTGGATACATTGTTATGGTGACTTCAAGTAAGGTACAGGGTATCCCAGTGTCCATGTACAACAGGATCCGTTTTAATGCAAATATTTCCTAATTTGCACAAATGTTATTTGACCAATAAGCAAAGTCGGAATGACTGACCATGTTGCCGTTTCTATACCAAGATTTTGATGGCTGTCCAGCATACCGTTCCTGTACCAAGTCTCTGATTGGTTAGCTATCATGCCGTTTCTGTATTAAGCTTCTGATTGGCTGGCGAGCATGTCGCTCCTGTATACTAAGCCTCTGATTAGCTAGCAAGCATGCTATTCCTGTACTAAGCTTTGGATTGGCTGGCTAGCATGCTGTTCCTGAACCAAGCTTCTGATTGGCTGTCTAGCAAGTCTTCTGTTCTCTTCTGTTCATTTTTGAAATTCTAACTGGCGAACGGGCAGAATATATGTCAGAGTTTATCATTTTCGATTTTACTAGCCTTGGTATCCTCCTCTGTTAACTCGCTACAGCTTACTTGGCTAGTTCCCCTTGGTAGTGTCTGTAATCGTCAGCACTCTGACTCCTCATTGTGATTTTTTGCTGGGAAAAGACATAAATAGCTTTTGAAATTACTGTGCAACTTTGTGAGCAAACTCGAGCCCGGTCGTCAAATAATTAGTGAGGATGAAACCCAGTGGTATCATGCCCATGCTTTCCGATAATTGTTCATTCGGAAACCTCAGATTACAAGGTACGCCCACTTGCTTTGGCTGTGTGTATTTACAGCGGTACATATGCTGTTTAATCTACCTTCCTATCATCATTAGTGTGAGATGAGATCTATAATTAGATGCTATTTTGTATCACTCTCAATCGAAAACTAAAACCAATCTGAGGCTTTCCGAGATTTGTTCACTCGGAAACCTTAGACAGATTACAAGGTACGCCCATCAGAAACTGCAGTAAGTATTGTAATATATACATTCATATCTTCTGTTTAAACTATTTTGTTAACGATTTCTAAACGCAGTGGATCTTCTTGATGGAATCATCAATGTAAAATGTCTTCCGTGCAGTGTAAAAACCGATTATTACTGGACTGGCCACCAAACATATCCTTTGGACCAAGGTCTGATACTGAACCCACAATAGCAATGACTAATACTGAACTGACAGTTGGACTGCCTTATATGTACTAACAATCGCCTGCCTTATACTATACCCACAATCGCCTGCCTTATACTGTACCCACAATCTGACTGCCTTATACTGTACTCACAATCGCATGTCTTATACTGTACCCAGAATCGGCCTGCCTTATACTGTACCCACAATCGCCTGCCTTATACTGTACTCACAATCGCCTGTCTTATACTGTACCCACAATCGCCTGCCTTATACTGTACCCACAATCGCCTGCCTTATACTGTACCCACAATCGCCTGCCTTATACTGTACCCACAATCGCCTGCCTTATACTGTACCCACAATCGCCTGCCTTATACTGTACCCACAATCGCCTGCCTTATACTGTACCCACAATCGCCTGCCTTATACTGTACCCACAATCGCCTGCCTTATACTGTACACACAATCGCCTGCCTTATACTGTACACACAATCGCCTGCCTTATACTGTACACACAATCGCCTGCCTTATACTAAACCCACAATCGCCTGCCTTATACTAAACCCACAATCGCCTGCCTTATACTATACCCACAATCGCCTGCCTTATAATGTACCAACAATCGCCTGCCTTATACTGTACCAACAATTGCCTGAATTATACTATACCCACAATCGTTGTAAAACATTACGACAATCTATTTTCACATTACTGTTCATATTTAGTAAAACCAGTTGTATCTAGATTTTCATTATACTAAACAAACTTGTTTCCCTGAAAAAAACAGCCCACTAAGAGACTTAAACTAAAACGTTGGATACATTGTTATGGTGACTTCAAGTAAGGTACAGGGTATCCCAGTGTCCATGTACAACAGGATCCGTTTTAATGCAAATATTTCCTAATTTACACAAATGTTATTTGACCAATAAGCAAAGTCGGAATGACTGACCATGTTGCCGTTTCTATACCAAGATTTTGATGGCTGTCCAGCATACCGTTCCTGTACCAAGTCTCTGATTGGTTAGCTATCATGCCGTTTCTGTATTAAGCTTCTGATTGGCTGGCGAGCATGTCGCTCCTGTATACTAAGCCTCTGATTAGCTAGCAAGCATGCTATTCCTGTACTAAGCTTTGGATTGGCTGGCTAGCATGCTGTTCCTGAACCAAGCTTCTGATTGGCTGTCTAGCAAGTCTTCTGTTCTCTTCTGTTCATTTTTGAAATTCTAACTGGCGAACGGGCAGATGATATGTCAGAGTTTATCATTTTCGATTTTACTAGCCTTGGTATCCTCCTCTGTTAACTCGCTACAGCTTACTTGGCTAGTTCCCCTTGGTAGTGTCTGTAATCGTCAGCACTCTGACTCCTCATTGTGATTTTTTGCTGGGAAAAGACATAAATAGCTTTTGAAATTACTGTGCAACTTTGTGAGCAAACTCGAGCCCGGTCGTCAAATAATTAGTGAGGATGAAACCCAGTGGTATCATGCCCATGCTTTCCGATAATTGTTCATTCGGAAACCTCAGATTACAAGGTACGCCCACTTGCTTTGGCTGTGTGTATTTACAGCGGTACATATGCTGTTTAATCTACCTTCCTATCATCATTAGTGTGAGATGAGAGCTATAATTAGATGCTATTTTGTATCACTCTCAATCGAAACTAAAACCAATCTGAGGCTTTCCGAGATTTGTTCACTCGGAAACCTTAGACAGATTACAAGGTACGCCCATCAGAAACTGCAGTAAGTATTGTAATATATACATTCATATCTTCTGTTCAAACTATTTTGTTAACGATTTCTAAACGCAGTGGATCTTCTTGATCTAACCAGCAATGTAAAATGTTTTCCGTGCAGTGTAAAAACCGATTATTACTGGACTGGCCACCAAACATATCCTTTGGACCAAGGTCTAATACTGAACCCACAATAGCAATGACTAATACTGAACTGACAGTTGGACTGCCTTATATGTACTAACAATCGCCTGCCTTATACTATACCCACAATCGCCTGCCTTATACTGTACCCACAATCTGACTGCCTTATACTGTACTCACAATCGCATGTCTTATACTGTACCCAGAATCGGCCTGCCTTATACTGTACCCACAATCGCCTGCCTTATACTGTACTCACAATCGCCTGTCTTATACTGTACCCACAATCGCCTGCCTTATACTGTACCCACAATCGCCTGCCTTATACTGTACCCACAATCGCCTGCCTTATACTATACCCACAATCGCCTGCCTTATACTGTACCCACAATCGCCTGCCTTATACTGTACCCACAATCGCCTGCCTTATACTGTACCCACAATCGCCTGCCTTATACTGTACCCACAATCGCCTGCCTTATACTGTACCCACAATCGCCTACCTTATACTGTACCCACAATCGCCTGCCTTATACTGTACCCACAATCGCCTGCCTTATACTGTACACACAATCGCCTGCCTTATACTGTACACACAATCGCCTGCCTTATACTGTACACACAATCGCCTGCCTTATACTAAACCCACAATCGCCTGCCTTATACTAAACCCACAATCGCCTGCCTTATACTGTACCCACAATCGCCTGCCTTATAATGTACCAACAATCGCCTGCCTTATACTGTACCAACAATTGCCTGAATTATACTATACCCACAATCGTTGTAAAACATTACGACAATCTATTTTCACATTACTGTTCATATTTAGTAAAACCTGTTGTATCTAGATTTTCATTATACTAAACAAACTTGTTTCCCTGAAAAAAAACAGCCCACTAAGAGACTTAAACTAAAACGTTGGATACATTGTTATGGTGACTTCAAGTAAGGTACAGGGTATCCCAGTGTCCATGTACAACAGGATCCGTTTTAATGCAAATATTTCCTAATTTGCACAAATGTTATTTGACCAATAAGCAAAGTCGGAATGACTGACCATGTTGCCGTTTCTATACCAAGATTTTGATGGCTGTCCAGCATACCGTTCCTGTACCAAGTCTCTGATTGGTTAGCTATCATGCCGTTTCTGTATTAAGCTTCTGATTGGCTGGCGAGCATGTCGCTCCTGTATACTAAGCCTCTGATTAGCTAGCAAGCATGCTATTCCTGTACTAAGCTTTGGATTGGCTGGCTAGCATGCTGTTCCTGAACCAAGCTTCTGATTGGCTGTCTAGCAAGTCTTCTGTTCTCTTCTGTTCATTTTTGAAATTCTAACTGGCGAACGGGCAGATGATATGTCAGAGTTTATCACTTTCGATTTTACTAGCCTTGGTATCCTCCTCTGTTAACTCGCTACAGCTTACTTGGCTAGTTCCCCTTGGTAGTGTCTGTAATCGTCAGCACTCTGACTCCTCATTGTGATTTTTTGCTGGGAAAAGACATAAATAGCTTTTGAAATTACTGTGCAACTTTGTGAGCAAACTCGAGCCCGGTCGTCAAATAATTAGTGAGGATGAAACCCAGTGGTATCATGCCCATGCTTTCCGATAATTGTTCATTCGGAAACCTCAGATTACAAGGTACGCCCATTTGCTTTGGCTGTGTGTATTTACAGCGGTACATATGCTGTTTAATCTACCTTCCTATCATCATTAGTGTGAGATGAGATCTATAATTAGATGCTATTTTGTATCACTCTCAATCGAAAACTAAAACCAATCTGAGGCTTTCCGAGATTTGTTCACTCGAAAACCTTAGACAGATTACAAGGTACGCCCATCAGAAACTGCAGTAAGTATTGTAATATATACATTCATATCTTCTGTTTAAACTATTTTGTTAACGATTTCTAAACGCAGTGGATCTTCTTGATGGAATCATCAATGTAAAATGTCTTCCGTGCAGTGTAAAAACCGATTATTACTGGACTGGCCACCAAACATATCCTTTGGACCAAGGTCTGATACTGAACCCACAATAGCAATGACTAATACTGAACTGACAGTTGGACTGCCTTATATGTACTAACAATCGCCTGCCTTATACTATACCCACAATCGCCTGCCTTATACTGTACCCACAATCTGACTGCCTTATACTGTACTCACAATCGCATGTCTTATACTGTACCCAGAATCGGCCTGCCTTATACTGTACCCACAATCGCCTGCCTTATACTGTACTCACAATCGCCTGTCTTATACTGTACCCACAATCGCCTGCCTTATACTGTACCCACAATCGCCTGCCTTATACTGTACCCACAATCGCCTGCCTTATACTGTACCCACAATCGCCTGCCTTATACTGTACCCACAATCGCCTGCCTTATACTGTACCCACAATCGCCTGCCTTATACTGTACACACAATCGCCTGCCTTATACTGTACACACAATCGCCTGCCTTATACTGTACACACAATCGCCTGCCTGATACTGTACACACAATCGCCTGCCTTATACTAAACCCACAATCGCCTGCCTTATACTGTACCCACAATCGCCTGCCTTATACTGTACCCACAATCGCCTGTCTTATACTGTACCCACAATCGCCTGCCTTATACTGTACCCACAATCGCCTACCTTATACTGTACCCACAATCGCCTGCCTTATACTGTACCCACAATCGCCTGCCTTATACTGTACACACAATCGCCTGCCTTATACTGTACACACAATCGCCTGCCTTATACTGTACCCACAATCGCCTGCCTTATACTAAATCCACAATCGCCTGCCTTATACTAAACCCACAATCGCCTGCCTTATACTCTACCCACAATCGCCTGCCTTATAATGTACCAACAATCGCCTGCCTTATACTGTACCAATAATTGCCTGAATTATACTATACCCACAATCGCATGCCTTATACTGTACCCACAATCGCCTGCCTTATACTATACCCACAATCGCATGTCTTATACTGTACCAACAATCGCCTACCTTATACTGTACCCACAATCGCCTGCCTTATACTATACCCACAATCGCATGCCTTATACTGTACCCACAATCGCCTACCTTATACTTTACCCACAATCGCATGCCTTATACTGTACCCACAATCGCCTACCTTATACTATACCCACAATCGCCTGCCTTATACTGTACCCACAATCGCCTGCCTTATACTAAACCCACAATCGCCTGCCTTATACTAAACCCACAATCGCCTGCCTTATACTGTACCCACAATCGCCTGCCTTATAATGTACCAACAATCGCCTGCCTTATACTGTACCAACAATTGCCTGAATTATACTATACCCACAATCGCATGCCTTATACTGTACCCACAATCGCCTGCCTTATACTATACCCACAATCGCATGTCTTATACTGTACCAACAATCGCCTACCTTATACTGTACCCACAATCGCCTGCCTTATACTATACCCACAATCGCCTACCTTATACTATACCCATAATCGCCTACCTTATACTATACCCACAATCGCATGCCTTATACTGTACCCACAATCGCCTACCTTATACTATACCCACAATCGCATGCCTTATACTGTACCCACAATCGCCTACCTTATACTATACCCACAATCGCCTGCCTTATACTGTACCAACAATTGCCTGAATTATACTATAACCACAATCGCATGCCTTATACTGTACCCACAATCGCCTGCCTTATACTATACCCACAATCGCATGTCTTATACTGTACCAACAATCGCCTACCTTATACTGTACCCACAATCGCCTGCCTTATACTATACCCACAATCGCCTACCTTATACTGTACCCACAATCGCCTGCCTTATACTATACCCACAATCGCCTGTCTTATACTGTACCAACAATCGCTGCCTTATACTGTACCCACAATCGCATGCCTTATACTATACCCACAATCGCCTGCCTTATACTATACCCACAATCGCCTGTCTTAAACTATACCCACAATCGCATGTCTTATACTGTACCAACAATCTCCTGAATTATACTGTACCAACAATCGCCTGTCTTATACTGTACCAACAATCGCTGCCTTATACTGTACCCACAATCGCATGCCTTATACTATACCCACAATCGCCTGCCTTATACTATACCCACAATCGCCTGCCTTATACTATACCCACAATCGCCTGTCTTATACTGTACCAACAATCGCTGCCTTATACTGTACCAACAATCGCTGCCTTATACTGTACCCACAATCGCCTGCCTTATACTATACCCACAATCGCATGTCTTATACTGTACCAACAATCTCCTGAATTATACTGTACCCACAATCGCCTGTCTTATACTGTACACACAATCGCTGCCTTATACTGTACCCACAATCGCCTGCCTTATACTATACCCACAATCGCATGTCTTATACTGTACCAACAATCTCCTGAATTATACTGTACCCACAATCGCCTGAATTATACTGTACCCACAATCGCCTGTCTTATACTGTACCAACAATCGCTGCCTTATACTGTACCCACAATCGGCCTGCCTTATACTATACCCACAATCGCCTCCTTATACTGTACCAACAATCGCTGCCTTATACTGTACCCACAATCGCCTGCCTTATACTGTACCCACAATCGGCCTGCCTTATACTATACCCACAATCGCCTGTCTTATACTGTACCAACAATCGCCTGAATTATACTGTACCCACAATCGCCTGTCTTATACTGTACCCACAATCGCCTGTCTTATACTATACCCACAATCGCCTGTATTATACATTTACCGTACCAGCAATCGCCTGTCGTATACTATACCCACAATCGCACGGCTTATACTGGACCTATAGTTCGACTGTCTTATACGTACTAACAATCGCTAGCTGATACTATACCCTCAATCGGTGTGCCTTATACTGTTCCCACAATTTGATTGCCTTATTCTGTACCAATTATCGGCCTGTCCCAAAATGTTCTGGCTTATATTGTTCTTGATGAAGCCAAATACGCTCATGACAAGAACACGTTTTTCCTGATCATCACATGTATTGTTATGAATTCGATAGTGTTGATATGCTGATTGTGGACGTTGATCTGAGATAAAGATATTCTGATCGGCTGCTTTATTTCAGACTTTGGAATGACATGTAACAGTCTATCATTGAACGTGTATACATGCACATGGTGGATGATTATTACTTAAAGGAGTATAGGAGTCTCGTTATCCAAAACTTATTTATACATTTGACGTCACATCTGCGTGATCTATTGGGAGAAGATAGAGAGACCAGGATCACCTGTCCTGTAGATAGTTTAAAACAAATATCTGTAGGATCATTGCATTTATTTTTCATTATTCTCAAATGTAGCGAGTGCGGTATATACATTGAATTGGTTTGACTATCAGGGTATCAAGATATGTGACAATCGTATGTCAATTAGTTAGGGTGACGATCTGATGTCAACATGACAGGCTAAGTATGAGGTACCGAGCCAAAACCAAAACTAAACCTGTAAAGGTGTAAAACTGGTTCCGCGAAAAAGTTCACTCGGAACTCTCCAGATTTTACGCTTAAATGGTTAGATTGTCTGACCTGATATCGTGTCACCCAGACTAAACTGACTAGTTCGCTTTTGTTTACTGTTAAGAACCTACATGTAGTATGAATTTAATACATTCATCCTGTAATGAGATAATTCAATTAGACTTAAAATCGAATATGTGTCATGACAGCAATATTGTTTTTTGATGAATTTCAAATCATACCTAATGTTAGAGGACATTTCGGAAAAACCACGACATGTCATTGATATTGTGGCAAAACGAAGTTTAACATATTGTAGACATTTAAAAAGATAGGACTAAATATAAAGGTACCAGACCAAAAGCAAAACTAAACCTGTACAGGTGTAAAACTGGTTCCGCAAAAAGGGTAAACTCGGAACTATCCAGATTTTACGTTCGTATGGTAAGACTGTCAGGCGTGATCAACCAGACTAGCCTTACTGGTTTTATACTACTAATATCCCTGTGTTTGACATCATATCATTGGCATGTACATTATATAGTCCCCTCGTAATAGGAATTCATTACCAATGTTGATGTTATATGTATCCGTTGTTGTTGGTACTACTATACATTAAAATCATTCCACGGAGATGAACTCAGAGAATCACAACTTAAATGTAAAATAGTGTCACTCTCCGCTCTCACCACACCAGGGAAAATTGTTTTAATCATTGTTAAAGGCATTATGTATATAGAATATAAGTATACGGGTATAGAAAGAGAAGAGAATGACACAGATATCCATATCTAAATATAGAGGAACATGATCATGTTAGGACTCTGTAAACGACAATGACAAGTAATACTATTTATATTCTGAAAATAGGTTACTCATGGGTACAGCAAATATATTATTAAATCGGAAATAAACACAACGAACAAATAACTAACGAGAATAGAATCATTTTAGAATGATTTACACAAACGATCAGGATGAATAAGATGTAAATAACATGATCTTCATGAAATATCTGGCTTTCGTAGAATTGACCATGATAATTTAAGAGGAAAAGAATCTTCTGGTCAAATGAAAATGCGTCCATTCTGGAAGAACTGGTGATAGATGAGTCTTTCAATGTGTTTGACTTGATTGTGGGCGGGTTTTGACGGAGCGTTCTGGGTGTCCTTGATGTAGGTTCCATTTACTGTTTTAGTAGAGCGGTCGATTTCGATCTCCACGGGACCGTCTTCATGGGTGGCGATGTTTTGACGGTGTTTCGGTCTATGATGGGTGTCACACAAGGTCTGATAGTCAGATAGTAAACTGGTTTCTTACTGTGACGTTGAAGTTTGATGAAGCCGTGCCTGTGGTGGCTGATTTTTTTAGTCTATTGCGGCTCAACAATTCGAGGAACATTTGTTCAATTATGATAAGGAAGGAAAACTGGTCCTGCAGTATGACTGGTGAACAGACAGGCATGTCTTCCTGGTCCGTGTGTATGATGATTTTCGGAAAATTTCAGTTTAACCAAATACATTGAGTATTATCGTTAATCCCGATATAACAGAAGCACTGTTATTCTCTAGAAGGAACGACTCTTGAGACATTGCAGCCAGATATATATTTCTAATCATATACTCATTAGGGAATGTTTTCATAGGCGTTCAAATTGGTCTAAGCATACCATTCATATTTATGAAAATGCGCGTAAAAGAATTAATATTCTTAGAACGTTGAAATACGAAATAGAAAACAAATCCCTTGAAATTATTTATACAACTTTTTTTCCTACCAATACTAGAGTACGCGAGTGAAGTTATATCTCAAATTTCAATCCATCCATACATTACCTTAAATGTCGTTCCGCCTCTTCGCCACAAGAGTTTGTTTAATGTAACAAAAAATATGCAACTTTCCAAAATTTATGTCAGAATAGAATAATCCAAATTGTCCGTTTCCCTCAATGACATCGGTTAGAGTACAAAAAAGGAAGTTTTAAAACTACCTTAACATGTTGCCCAATATCCATGTACTAATATATTTAAATACATTTGAGATAGAAAAGTAAACATTATCTTATATTGATTGAGAAATTGTGCCAATAATTTAACCTAGGACTTATTTATTTGATATTAAAGGAATAATGTAATATAATGTAATGTTATCGTTGGCGGGGATTGAAGCGCGCGAGAGGTCTTGCTGTGGGAGGAAACTGGAGAACCCGGGGAAAACCCACGTGGTCAGGCAGGTGACCCCATACCCTTTTTTTCGGAAATCGAACCCCGGCCGCCTATGTGAAAGGCAAGTGTGTTACTACTGTACCACCCGACCACCCATACAATCCTGCATGTTTATATGTGGTTCCCCTGTCGACGATTGCGATCACTTCTTCCATTGCCCTCGCTACATCAACCAAGGGACCATCTAATGAACTCCATCTCTGCTCTGGATGACTCTTTTATAGTATATACACATACGCTTTTCAAACGTTTCCCTCGACCTGATACCAACACGAACAGTTCTATCATGGATATAAATCAGAGATTCATTAGCGACCCTAGACGTTTCTAATAAGCTGCATCAGACTAATGTACTATATTTATATTTCATATACATACTACATGTACTAACATAATCGTGGGTGAGCTTATTTTCGTGTATCTTATCTAACAGGACGAATTCACAGAACAGTGAATGGACAGTTCACCAAGCTACATATATGTATACGTATATATTCATGCAGACTTTCTGTTTTATATAAAAACACCAACCTCTGCTTATTTTCAAACCAATGCTTATATCAAATATGTTAAGGATCATAAGATTATAGAATAAACTGCCCTTTTCCTGTATCAGTCTCAGGTATTTAAAGCAACTAAAACACAACCATGAAGAATTTCCTTTTATGAAATAATATGTTAGATTCATTGATACCATTCAGGATTTAAGATTGAATTCCGATCTATTATATAGCCTGAGAGTAGAAAAAGTTAATTATCCAAGAAAAGTTAATGAAAAGGTATTGTTCGTCGAATTAGTCCTGGTATTAGTACTTAGTTCATGGAAAGCAAATTCATTACCGCCTTTGAGATGTTCCCAAGATAAAATATCATAATCATAATCTTGAGTTGTCTGTTAAAGTAACAACACAACAAAAAACTACGAAATAAGTTTAAAATGTGAATTATTTGACTATTGTGTCAAATTGGCTAGTCACTAATCTTTGCTAGCCTATGGAAATATCTTTTACCTTCTCAAAAACTATAATCTCCTGAGTAACTCTCATAATTACATACAGATTTCATCTCCACACATACGAACGTTTTAAATCCCTTTATATATATTATATTTTAGATATATGTCTCGTTATCTCATCTCGGAAATATAACCAGTTTTGACAAAGATAAAATGGCGGCTGATGCCGATGAAGCAGAAGATTTTTTTTTTCGGCACACCTGGTCTAATGATCTTTCATTTTTAAGGGACTCCCGTGTGAGCTTTTATTTTGTTCATATTTGTCCTTACTTTATCGATTTCGAATTAGAATATTGGTTTTGTTTCTACGTCAATATTATCTTATTGTCTTTGTAGAGCTTACTAGCAGTTGAATAAGGAAATCATGGCTGATCTCTGTAACAAGAAACCGCTGCTAAAACAAGATTTGGACAACTTTCATTCGTTTTTCGATTTCGATATAACTAATCTGGATAGGGAACGCGTTGAAACCATAATCAAGAAGCTAGTTGATGACCGGGAAAACGCACCAAAGTCTGAAGACGAAGATATAAAGATAAGTAACTTTCTGTCATATTTGTATTTTTTGGTGCATCAGAAAGATCAAGCCCTACAGCTTCTTGAAGAAACCCTTCAGAAGGATCCTGATAATATCATAGCCAACGCAAATAAAGCCAGAATTCTACTGGAGAATGGGGAAGTTTCTGATGTGGAAGAAATTGTATCAAAACTAAAAAAATTAGAAAAAGAAAACGACTATGGCAAAAGAAAATGTTATGCCGAAGCGGATCTTGCGTACGCGTATGCAAGGTCGGGTCCTTGGTACCATCAAAGGGCGATAGAACTGTACAGAAGACTTGTGAAGGCATATCCCACAGAATGCGCGTGGCAGTTTGGACTTGGTTTGACTTTACTCAGGCAGACTTGCGAGTATAATTCACCGGCAGATATCGAAAATGGGACGACATTGGTAGATGCCGCTGAGAGGTTGTTAGCTGCCACGAAATCTAACGATCCCACTCTGAGTGCGAAAGCATATGCTGAACTTGGCAGAGCAGTGTTCACAATTAAGGAACGAGAGTACAGCAACCTACCACCAAATATAAAGAGTTTAAGGGATAAGGATTGCTTTGAAATGGCATTAAAAATATGTCCAGAGGAGCCAGCAGTGTTGCAAATTAGTGGTCAATATGCGCGGTACAGAACAGAAATAGATCTATCCGAGAAACTCCTCAGGAAATCACTTCGAATGAAACCAACGCCTCAAGGATACCACCATCTTGCTCTTACATTAAAAAGAAAGGTAGAAATGGATGAAGAACACTCAACTGAACGAAACCGCCCAGAGCAATCAGTAGACCAGGATGGGTTTACTATTGTAAAACGCAAAGAAAAAAAGAGGTCGCCACATCCGCCTGACGTAAAGAGACGCAAACTCCGTCAAATGATAAAGTCCCCATTGACGGTTCAAATTCACCCAGAGAACAAATCTCTCGAGGAGGCTATATACTTGATCGATAAAGCAATCGAGCTGGATCCCTGTATTTTGAATATACAGTACGATAAGGGCATTCTATATCGAATGTTAGGCGAAACCGCAAATGCGGTGGATGTTTTCAAACATATTATCTCCAAAAGAAAAAGCCTTCCAACCAAAACCCTGATGACCAATGTCTATGAACAACTTGGACTTTGTCTGCTAGAACTGAGTGATTCGAAAGAAATACCTCCTGATGAAAAGACGAAATACAAGAAAGATGGTCAATCTCATCTTTCACACGCCCTTCAACTTCAATCGGAGATAGTAGCAAACGATCCACATTTCAAAGAGGCGTGGAACTCCTATTCGACACTAAAGAACTGTTGAGTGATGAAAGTGAAGGGAAGCCAAAACAACTGGCCGTTCTACACATGCTCATGGCGGATCACAGAGATTCAATCGCAATTGATACGGAATTAAATGAGAAAGACAAAATGGAGCCAGACGACTGCAAAAACATGTTGAAATGTTACACGAAAGTTGGCCAGTTTGAGGAATGTGTTACCCTTCTAAGTTCATGGGAGTGTACAACAATGTTTGCGAGACTTCCTGAGTCTTTGATCTTTGATGTGTATATCAAAGGCGCATTTCACGCCTTCTCCACTAATAACGCACAAATAGCGTACAAACACTTCAGACGAGCATTTAAAGTGTACGACATGTTCAACAAGGGCACTCACATGCCAGAGGTTGACGAAGAGGAACAAACAAAAGACATACTAATATTACACTATTGTTCAGAAGACTGGAGATGCGAATTTCCAAAGAATCTCGGAAAGATTCTAGGAGACTGTACGGGATTACGGTATACCATCAACTCTAACGACGTGCTCGGGAATGCGATCACTACGGAATCGATGGTTTCCATGATGAAGAAGATACCTTGTATCATTATCATGACCCATGACAGTGCAGACAATTATGACAAATTCTATGTCAACCACGCTCTCCAGATGAGTTCAGAGAAAGAGGGACCTAGAGTTTTGGCAGTGTCAGACGACAAATGCAATGTACCTGATATTGCCAGAACAATATATTTTATCCGGACGCTTCCTCTGCTAAAGGGTGAAGCCATCCGGACCCATCCAACGTTAGAGGTTGCTATACAACCGCTCGATCAGAAACCAGATAAGTTATCAGAGATGGAGTTAGGATGGGTGAAAGATTTCATTTATCTACTGAAGGATCAGCACCATAAGGGACGGTTTACGTGATAGAACGCGTCGTGACTTGTGTCATCAATGAGCAGTTAATCACCATCACTTGTTACACAATGAACAGTTTCGCGCAATCGCTTTTCTCATCAATAAACAGTTTTGCGTAACCAATTATTACATAAATGTATAGTTTTGCGCCATCAGTTCTATTCATCAATGGACAGTTTTGCGTGCTTACCTTTTTTTTTAAATGAACAGTTAATCATCCTCACTTGTTACACAAGTGAACAGTTAGGTGTCATCACTTATTACAGCAATAAACATTTTCGCGTCGTCACTTCTAACAGTGAACAGTTTCGCGTCATGACTTGTCATACCAGTGAACGTTTCGAGTCATAACTTTTATTCATTAATGGACAGTTTTGCGTTATCGGTTGTTTTCATCAATGAACAGTTTCGTGCCATCACCTATTTTCACCAATGAACAGTTTCGTGCCATCGTATGTTTCATCAATGAACAGTTTTGCCTCATTACTTGTTTCAACAGTGAAAAGTTTCGTGTTATTGTTTGTTACATCAATGAACAGTTTCGCGTTATCATTTGTTTCAACAATGAACAGTTAATCATCATCACGTGTTACCCAAATGAACAGTTTTGCGTCATCACTTCTATTCATCAATGGACAGTTTTGCTTTATTGCTTGTTTCATCAATGAAACTTTTCGCGTCATCACTTGTTTCACTAATGAACAGTTTCGCTTTATTGTTTCGCTAATTAATTGCTTTATCACCTGCTTCATTAAGGAACTGTTAATCATCATCACTTGTTACACATGTGACCAGTTCTTTGTCATCACTTGTTACAATAAGAAACTGTTGTTAAATCATTGACCAGTTTTGCAGAATTCCTTGTTACAACAGTGAATAGTTTCGTGTCCTCGTTTATTACAGCAGTTTTGCATAATCAAACGTCTCACCAATGAACAATTTTGCGACATCGCAACATGTTCCGGCATCACTTCTAAAGACAAACAGTTTCGCGTCATGACTTGTCACAAAGTGAATGTTCAATTGACACGTTTGTTCATTAATGGACAGTTTCGAGTCATCACTTGTTTCAACAATAATTTATTTGAAGTTATCACTTGTTAAATCAATAACCATATCATTTCGCGGTAAATAATTCCGGTTTTTACAGCGGTGAACAGTTTCGTCTCATCATTTTTACAACAATGAACAGTTCCCGGTCCTGACTTATTTTTACAGTGAAATATTTCACGTCATCACATGTTTCACTAGTGAAAAGTTCTATGTCATTGTTTTTCTCACTAATGAACAGTTTCGCATCATCACTTGTTTCACCAAAGTACGACGGCCCATATACGCCTCTACAAAATACACATAAGCACTAAAGATTTGTCCGCATTCCTAAAATGCGTCGTCGAAAAACTGCATATGCATCGGACACATTTCATCGTCATATTTTGCCTTGCTTTTTACTTATTTTGACAACGCAATGCTATCTACCATTTGATAAACCCTGACAGCCTGATGACGCACAGGTGGATCATGGATGCATCATTCAATTCTTCGTCCATTTTGACTGCACGAATCGTTTTCCTGTGGTTTTTGTATTACTAAGTGGATTAGCCTTAAATTGATCTCCTTGTTCAAAACAATTTTATGTTCAAAAACAAATTCACATCTCTTAACTTAAAAACACATGCCTAACATCACTGGTTTGTTCATATAAATTGCAGATCGAGTGTCACTGATTTGTTACCCATTCTTGTGTTGACGATGTAGTATATAATCCTACTTTTCTATTTTACTGAATTATTATTCAAGGGTGTACTCTTCTGTTGTTGCAATCACATTAAAGTGTTGTGTATGTAGGTTGTATGGGTATTACGATATCACATTGTACAATCTAGGGGAGATAATCTAACTCCATATGTATATGAGTTATTCCCCTTTGTAGTAATTCTTTTCGCTTGTAAGATACATTTTGATGATTCATAAAAAAACGTGGAACAGGAAAGACGTTTGTGGTTTTGCTTGACGATATGTAACGTCATTTTCGCAAGCATCCATACATATTTGACAACAAATATGGAAGATATTTTATGGTTTTGTCATGCAAAAAGTAAAAACAGTAAAATTCACTTATAATCACATATTATATCAAATTTGTATCTTTGACCCCGCCATAGCACTAAAAAGAGCACACAGACATATAAAGGTAACTTCTTTTCGCATTTTCTGCTACGATATTAACCTTTTCCAAAAATGTAAACGATGAAAAATTTTAATACAGGAATTCATTTTTTACTTTTTACTTTTAGAGGTGTACATCCTTAAACGCCAATTATAATAGACGCCATCTCTTTGTAAACTTTTTTATGAAAATTAACTGTGTTGCCTATTCCCGAAAATATATCTTATGATCACTTGTCTAAAGAAAACTATAATAACAGATTAAACATATTCGACAGAATAATTGTGATAGATTGCAAACAATAATTCGCCGTTTCTTTCTATGCAAAAACCAAAAGTTACATATTCTTTACATTATTATCATCCTCCAAAAGTTAGTCTCACTTTCTATCTTTTGAATTTAGGTGGATATATAATTAATTGAATACCGAAGAAATTCATTCGTTATAACTTGAATGCGACTTGCACTTGTATAGGCTTTCCTTATCAGGAGGCTGTTATTATTTTTTCTGTTGGTGTTAATAAGATATATTTCTATATCACAGTTGCGATTCCATGTATTTTTTGACAACCAGTATATACTATTTGTCGATATGACAAAATTTGTTAAAATTATCTTTATTGAGAGGGAAGTAGTATATGCTGTACCCTGTACAAACTATATACCTCTGCATTGTTTGTGTTCCCGTAAGAAGCTGAATATATTGAAGAGCATATATCAGAACCAGTAACTGAGACCATGCAAAGTCGATCTCACTTATAGGTATTATGACGATGTATAATCATTAAATAAGAAAACAAAAAAATAAATAAATATATAAATTAACTATATCGATTGGATATAGCATGTAGAAATTGAAATAAAGCACATTCAATGACTCTTAAACACCAGATGCTTTTCTCGATCTTAATTTATAACATAGTTGTATGATTTCAACTTCCCAGTTGATAATTTTCCATTTCTAGATAGTATACGTATCATCATTGATTTTCCAACATACGGTGTTAACATGTCCCAGATAATCGACATCCGGGGGCTTGTTGGCATTATCACGATATCCGTGACATATTTCGGCTACAGACGGTAAAAATAACAACACAGCATATACCAACAGATGCAGGTTGATGAAATCCATGGAAAAGTTTAATGGTCGACATCATAATATCGTTTGGAAATTATCTATTTCCTTATGCTATGGGGTCACCCTAGTTCTGATTATTAGAAAATGACTTAAACCGGATTTAACCTAGATTTGTATGTCGGTTTCGTTGGCGAAGCTGAAGACTCTACTCTTCCGGAACGCCTGGTCTTATTCTCCTTGTACTTTTTCATACCTAGATTAGTATATAGGCCTTCATACCAAGACGTGTGTATGGGCCTTCATACCAAGACGTATGTATGGGTTTTCATACCAAGTCGTGTGTATGGGCCTAAATATCAAGACGTGTGTATGGGCCTTTATACCAAGACATGTGTATGTATTTTCATACCAAGACGTGTGAATTTGCCTTCATACTAAGACCTGTGTATGGGCCGTCATACCAAGACGTGGGTATGGGCCTTCATACCAAGATCTGTGCATGGGCCTTCATACCAAAACGTGTGTATGGGCCTTCATAAAAAAATCTGTGTATGTGCCTTCATACCAAGATCTTTGTTTGTGCCTTCATACGAAGACGTATGTATAGGCCTTCATACCAAGACCCGTGTATGGTGACCGCATAATCATGACAAGGAAACTCAACCGAAAACAAAGTGCATTCACAAAGATTTTTCCAAATAAAGATCCTCTTACAGAAACCGACCGGCAACCGACATTTAGAAAAAGTATACCATTGTATTTGCTATCCTTACAAATCCTTATATACTAGTTTTCAGCTTAAATAAACATTATTTCAATTCTGACCAATAAAAAAGCTTCAGTTAAGTTTTCATGGTAACAAGTATGGGGAAGCCTGTTGTTTAAAATTAAAAGTTTTGATAATTTACACTACTTGACCAAGTTTGAATAAATGCACTAAATGGACAATAGCAAACAAGCGGATGTCATCTATCTTGACTTTAAAAAGACATTTGATAAAGTACCACATACACAACCAGTGGAATATAACGGTATACGCGGAAAAAACACTCGGCTGGTATCGTGACATTGACCATGAACTACATACTCCAGTCCAGTGGAGTCCACTAGGGAGTGTTCTAGGACCAGTACTGGATCAATAACATTCCTGAACTAGTTAAAATCACCACTTAAATGTTCGACGGCGACGCCATATTTAACTGCTATAGGAGGAAGTAGTGATAGGAGATAGGAGATAGCATTGATTACATAATCCACTGTAGATAAACTTAGCGTCGGGGAGGTGACACCATACCTTTTAACACGTCTATATATAACCTCGCTCTTGACTTTTTACAAATCTAAACAACGAACTATTTTCGATTCCTGACCAAAATCTTTTCGAATGATGTTGATGGACCCCATGATAACCTTCGATAAAATTTATCTCCTCTTGATATGCGAAGTGTGATGTGCTAAATGCTTTAGGTAATTATGCTTTTTGATAGTGACTATCAACTTTTTGTAAATCCAACTACGACATGTAAAGAATTATACAGAAGCCACACCTCTAGATACGGTTATAGTATATGGTAAGTTATGATTATAAAGTTACAGCAATCAGCTGTTTCTTGGTGGGAAAGGTAGAAAGAAGAAGACGAAGTTGATAAGAAAAGGATAATTGGAATCGCAACTTTTATCAGGCAGCTTAGCAGAATCTACAGACAAAGGTAATCTGTGGATGTCGTAGATATCAAGTTCAGATGTATATTTTTTCTATCAATACTTTCTCACAAGATCTGGATGTAACTTGGACGAGCACGACTAGCAGCGCTGATGTAAAGAATGGAACAAATTCCCCATATACATTATATACATGAATTTTTTTACAATAATGTACATATTTAACAGTTACATATGCAATAATAGCAATACAGTCGAATCTGTATTAACCGACCACTCAAGGGAAGTTGAAAAACGGTCTCTTAATGGAGAGTGGTCTCTTAATAGAGATGGTATCTTAAATTTAATAAATGTTCATAAGCTTTTTATTCGCTTTATAAATTGGCAATAATGATTTATAATATATATGAAAAATGAACCACCACTTTGAATAAAACAAAACAATTTTCTTTTTTTTTAATAATTATTACTGTGCTAATTTTTCATCACTATATGTATTTTTTGAAATTCTTTCAGCATAGCAAAATACATCGATCTAACATGAGAAATATATTTCATTGGTTAATTACTAAATTAGATTACTTTCAAATTATTTATATATTTTTTTTAATTCCTGAAATCTTGGTCCGGATTTCCGCTCTGATTATTATTTACGTTCCTGCATTTCCTACTTTGAAAACGGCGACTTTTTCACTGGTAAATATCTGTTTTAATGTCTCAAAAAAGATAACAAATCACGATTTAACAGTAAGTTAACTGTTTATGCATTCCTTCATTGTTATATTTCGCATGCAAATTGATATATCGTATATAAAACGTCTGAAAATCGTCAGAATTCCAGACGGTCACTTCGCCTAATCTCCCGTCCTTTTGCACGAAAAGTAAAAATACTTACATTATTGTTATCACGGGAACGAAAAATTGTGTTCGCTGGTCGCGTGAAGAGAGGGTCGCTTAATAGAGTTAAAATATATAGCGAAAACGCTCGGGAGGAATTGAAATGGTCGCTTAGAACAGAGGGTCGCTAAATAGAGATGGTCGTTTGGACAGATTCGACTGTATATACAACTTTCTCACAACTAACATACTCATACATACACTCTGAATCAGGTGGTCTGCAATCCACAAATACTACAGAGTATATATCCGGCAATCTTCCAATGACGTAACCTCTAACATAGAAAGTTGTTACACTCCAGACAAAGGTTGACAAGTCAAGTTTATGTATCTGTCCACAAAGAACTGCTCAACGTTATATCCGCCCACACAGGACATATGGAAGTATGGTTGACCACAAAGGTCTGTATACAGTTATATCCGCCCACACAGGACATATGGAAATATGGTTGACCACAAAGGTCTGTATACAGTTATATCCGTCCACACAGGACATATGGAAATATGGTTGACCACAAAGGTCTGTATAAAGTTACTTCCGCCCACACAGGACATATGGAAATATGAAGATATGGTTGCCCACAAAGGATATAACATTACAATCTGCCCACACAGGACTTCTTACGATGCATATAGCTGCCGATACAGGATAGCTCACCAATAGTTGTCAACTTAACATCTCACCAACAGCTACCCACACAGGACTGCAATCAGTTAGTGATAATGGTGTTTGTATTGCCCACACAGGACTAGAAACTATGGTTACTGGATACCATGTCAGTCTCAATTGACATCTGCCCTCACACCATCATAGGTTAAAACTGTAACGACATATATATGAATGTCTAACTAAAGGTTTTGCTACACTATACAAATATCATAATGATATAGTATTTATCTACATCATAGTTCTATCAACATGCACTTATTTATGTAAACGACACATTATTTGACACTAATTCCATTGTACTCTTATAACACACTGATATAAAGAAAGTTAACTAGCGATATACCCGCTATATATATAGTTATACATATAATATAAGAGCTAATACGATAACTAAACACATACACGTTTAATACTCGTAAGACTTGCTAATTCTTTATAAATAAGTAATGATTTACCCCAAATTCAACAATTCTAAAAAGATTATACCTTACATAAAAATCATAGCTCAGTTACTTCAAATATTAGCCTCATAAACATAACATTCACAGACCTATGAACTGTACTCATCGGTACGCATTACGATTAGAAAATAACATGTTATACTTCGGATATAAACGCAACAGATTTCGGGGTTTAAAAACCAACATATTGGTGTATAAGAAACATAATATAACTTACCGCAAACTGTATGTTGCGCTTGTTTAACCCATGTATACCTTCCAAGGTCACACAACCGGTTCGCCCGTTTACCCGTGCGAATATCTCTCTCACACTAATTTACTCGCTATGACCCCGGGTCCGGAGAATCCGTATTTATAGCAAATAACAAATAATTACCAAAACTAAATATATAAATTACATAATAAAATAAATAGAAATTCTACCGTATTATAATTGTACATTCAACATAGAAAATGTCCATTTCCTGGAATATAATGGATATGTATATCGCAAAATATGGTTGGGACTGTGACACTGGGGAATATTAAGGAATTATTCCATTTCAATTTTAATATAAAATAAATTTAATTTGATAGTTTAGGTGCGTTTACATTTTTTATTATATCGCATAGATTGTTTTCTGATCTTTGTATATATCTTATCAGCCATTCTAGTATTATACATAGGAGTGTGTTCATCAAAAGGACGGGTCTATCTAAATAATGTGAAAAACTGAAATGCGCAGTGTCATCTGAAATGTCAGGGCTGCACAAAAAAGATCGATAAACAGGATATATAAGGAGTGCTCAAGGATACAAGGGAATGTATTGGTAGTGGCGGATCGACAGACAGGGGTAAGTTGTCCTGTTGACAGCTTAAGGTAGATATATTCAGTGGTGGACCGACAGACCAGGATCACCTGTCCTGTTGACAGTTTAAGGTAGGGTAATTGCATTTATGTTTTTACAACAATTACCATTAGTACCAAGAGTGATATACAAGTTATATAATACTTTTCTTATACATCTTGCTTATCAAGTTCTTTAAAATATAATATTCTCCCAACTAACCATATGACTATTCACTGGGTATAATGATTGCATGTCAACGTGACAGCCACGTTCTACCCCTAGGTATAATGGCATATAGTCAAAACTAAAACTAAACCGTGTAGCTGTAAAACTGATTCTGCGAAAAAGATTTACTCGAAACTATTCAAATTTGACGTTTGAATGGTTAGACTCATAAACTTAATATACTATTATATTATTATCGTAGCCTGTTTACTACCACTAATAATCCTTTTCGTGGATGGTAAGTGTAACGATATCTTACTGATATTATATAGTCTTTTTGATTATATAACAATATGCTGTATCTCTTAAAGCAAGTATTTTTATTTAGATACTAGTTGTAGTACTCCCCTTAGCAACGATATGTTTGTCATTACGTCATGGGTATGTGCATTATATACAGGTATGTGTAGATCATTGTGTTGCTGTGTGGTATTTTCGTCCAATCCAGTCACAGGAGTTCCTATGATCCGGTCCGGTTTCTTTCCACGTCGTATTTAGTTTTGTCAGAAAAGGTCTTTAGTTTCCACATTTCTTCTATGCCAGGTATACTTAGTTTGTATACTGTTTCATGTTTCGAAGCCTTGAGATTGGCCGCGATATCTTAGTCAGTTAGAGCGTCTGCCACGTAACGTAAGATGGAGAGCCGTGGAGCGTGGTAATAGTAATAACGACAGTAAAGACAAGTACGTTGTTGAATTTTGAGACAATCTGCATTTTTACCAAGACACAAATACACCACAAGCGATCACATACCGACAAGTTACGAATAAACATATCTAGTAGATGAACTACGAACAACGTCGTCGTGTTTTGCTTGTGCTCATAATCCGTACTGTCGATAACTAGTTATTAACTAGACCGAAGGGATCATTGACACTGCCAATACTCTGCACAGTGTTTTTCCTGATTCATCTACTAGTTTTACATGATGTAACTGTTTCATGTTTCCGAAGAAATACTTCAATTTTGCTCTTTGTCTTTACCTTGACGTTACTATTAATTTGTTGTGACATTGATCAATTAATATATATATATATGGAAATTACGTCCTTTAAACACAAATTTTAATGGATTGCCAAGATTCGACGAAAGTACTAAATACGTGTTGTCGAGTTCTTCTTTTACTTAATGTATTACTTTGTCCATAGGTATTACAGTATTTAACCAAAATTGAATTGATGTCGATGAAGCAGAAGACGTTTACCTTTCTGGAGCACCTGGTCTGATTTTGTTTCGTTTTAAACGGATTCCCCTGTGAATATACATATTGCTCATTTTGTCCTCGCCTTATTTTGTTTGAATCAGAATATCGGTTTGGTTTTCACGTCATTATTCTCTTGTTATTGTTGTAGAGCTTACTTGAAGATCCTTAAGGAAATCATGGCTGGTTTGATACAACTAATCTGACTAAGGACCGCGTAAGAAGCTTGATAAAAACTCTAGAAGATGTACGGAAATACACAAGAAAGTCGGATGAAGAAGATGTCAAGATAATTAACTTTCTGTCATATTTGTATTATTTGTTGAAAGAAAAAGAAAATAGCCTACAGCTTCTTGATGAATCTCACCAGAAGGAACATGATAATATCATAACCAACTCAAACAAAGCAAAAAGCCTGCTGGAGAATGGGGAAGTTTCTGAAGTGGAAGAAATAATATCAAAACTCCAAGAATTAAAGAAACGGAACGTTTATGAAAAAAGGAAATATTACGCAGAAGCATGACTTAGCATACGCATATGCAAGATCGGGTCCTTGTTACAATGAAAGTGCGGTAGAAATGTTCAGGAGAATTGTGGAGGCATATCATAAAGAATACACGTGGCAGCTCGGACTGGGTTTGACATTACTCAAGCGGAATCATCCCTTTCCTCATCCAGCAGATAGCAAAAATGAGAAAACAACGATAGATGCCGCTGTAAAGTTGCTAGCTCCCACGGAATCGGACGATCCCATTCTACCATGTCAAACTTGGCAAAGCAGTGTACAGCATTCGGACAAAACAATATAGAGATCTACCACCTGAAATAGAGAATTTAAGGGACAATACATGTTTTGGAAAAGGATTGGAAATATGTCCAGAAGAACCATTGCTGTTACAGATCTGTGGCCAATATGCGCGGTACAGAAAAGAATTTGATACATCCGAGAGACTCATTCGTAAATCACTTCGAATCAAACCAACGCCTCATGGATACCATCATCTTGCTCTTACATTAAAAAGAAGGGTAGACATGAGAGGGGGACACAACCATGGTTTTAGGGAAATAATATACAGCAGGGAAAAATCTGGATTCCAACAAGGTTGTAATTATAGAGTAGCGAGGTCGCCACAATCGCCTGACGTACGGAGTGGAGGACATATGCATATGCATTATGACAAAGGCATCCTATATAGAATGCTGGACCAAACTAAAAAAGCCGTGGACAAACAAAAAGTCTCCAAAAAGAAATATCTCCTGACACATACATGGTTGACACATGTTTATAATCAGCTTGGAGTTTGTCTCTTAGAATTAAGTGAGTCGAAAGAAACACCTTCAGAAATCAAGCAGAAGCACAGAAAAGATGGCCAAATATACCTCTCACGTGCTCTTCAGATTCAATTTGAAATTGTCGCAAACCATCTGCAGTTCAAAGAAAAATTTAACTCCTATTCAACTCTAAAAGAACTAATGAATGACAAAAGGAATGGGAAACCACAAGGACTGATAGTTTTGTGCATGCTCATGCGGGATCATATGGACAATATTGACAACTTCAATGACTTATGCATGACGGAGGAATGCAAGTTGGTGCCAGACAAATCTATAGCCATGCTTCAAGGTTACATGAAAGCTGGACAACTTGAAGACTGTGTTACGCTTTTATGTTCCCTAGAGTGTACAACAATGTTTGCGAGACTTCCTGAGTCTTTGGTCTTTGAGGTGTACATGAATGGTGCATTTCACGCCTACTCTACGGATAACGTACAACTAGCGTACGAACGCTTTAGACGTGCTTTCCACGTATACGGCATCTTCGGCAAAGTCAGTTACAAGACCGAAGCTGACGAAGGCGAGGATACGGAAGAAATACTAATATTACATTCCTGTTCACTAGGTTTAATATGCAGACTTCCAAGAGATATCGGAACGATTCTAGAAGACTGTACGGGATTACGGTATACCATCAATACTGACAACGTGCTCGGTAATGCGATCACAACAGAAGCCATGGTTACCTTGATGAAGAAGATACCGTGTATCATTATCATAACCCACGATAGTGAAGACAAATATGACCAACTATATGTCAATCACGCTCTCCAGATGAGCTCAGTAAAAAATGGTCCTCAAGTCGTGGTCGTTTCAAATGACGAATGTAACGTGCCAGATATTGTCAGAACAAGAGGTGTACCAATAATCCCGATGCCCCCTTCGTTAGATGACGCCATGCGACAAAACGATCAGATCCCAGATAAGCATCAAGAATGGGTGAAGCAATTTATCGAAAAACTGACACCAAATTAACCGATTTCTGCTGATGGAGTTCAATAGTACCAGATTCTACTAAAAACCATTGAACACATTTCCTTATCTGAGTGTTATACCAGTAAATGGTATGGCTTCAAAACGTTATGTTTGATTTATATCGACACCTGCCATAGATCATCGTGACACTAATGGACAGTGGACAAATTTTGCAGTAAACATAAGCATATCCGGTAGAAGAAGAATATTATATTCCTAGGATATGAGCGATAGTCATAGATATGCCTTGTGTAAGTATAGCCTGAATTTCACCTAGAACTCTCGCTGATGATGTTTTCGTCTCTAAACAGTCATTACTAAACAAATGAATGTTACACCAGTGAAAAATTTCGTGCCAGCACTTGTTGCACTATTGGACAATTCAGTGTCAACACATGTTAAACCAGAGAACAGTTTCGCGTCATCACTTGTTAAAACCAGTGAACAGTTTAGTGTCATCACTTGTTAAACCAGTAGACAGTTTCGCGTCATCACTTGATAAACCGGTGAACAGTTTTGTATCATACATGTTAAACCAGTGAACGGTTTCACGTCATCACCTGTTAAACCAGTGACCTGTTTCGCGTCATCACTTGTTAAACCAGTGAACAGTTTCGCGTCATCACTTTTTACACCAGTGAACAGTTTCACGTCATCACTTTTTACACCAGTGAACAGTTTCGTATCAGTAGTTGTTACACCTGTAAACAGTTTCGTGGCATCAATTGTAACACCAGTGAACAGTTTCATGTCATCACATGTTAAACAAGAGAACAATTTCGTGTCATCACTTGTTAAACCAGTGAACAGTTTAGTGTCATCACTTGTTAAACCAGTGAACAGTTTAGTGTCACCACTTGTTAAACCAGTGAACAGTTTAGTGTCATCACTTGTTAAACCAGTGAACAGTTTAGTGTCATCACTTGTTAAACCAGTGAACAGTTTAGTGTCACCACTTGTTGCACTAGTGATTAGTTTCCAAGGATTATTTGTTTTGTCAATGAACAGTTCCTCGTTATTAATTGTTACGCCCGAGAATATTTTCGCGGCATCACTTTATATAGAAAGGAAAAGCTGAATTTCATTTGATTCAAACTTTCAGTGTTAACTATGTCAATGCACTGTTTCATTTCGGCGCCTGCTTTGAATCACCATGACTCTACTGGACCGTGGACATGTTTAACAGTAGACATCGCCATCTTTACTTTGGGAAGTACAGAATTACATTTCTTCCTTGTCCAATTAAAAGTCAGTATGTTAGAAATCCGTTGATCTGTCAGGTGGTTCCGTAGTCAGCACCACGTTTCTAAGTTTGAGATCATGACATCTGAAAATGGACTCTCATCAATGAATTGACCCGCTACCTTTAAACTCCTACTTTCATAGCAGCAATTTTAAACTAATTTAGATTTCTGTGTAGCTGTTTGTATATCTTACTGTGTTCTTCTTTTTGTTTAGAGTGTTTATCAACTTTGATTCAACGTCAGTCTCGCTAGTGGTAACTTTCGCAGCAACTCGTATTTGACCAGTATAAAAAATATCTCCCTCATCACTTCATTCAAGTGATTACTGTCTCTTCCATCATTCAGCATTTTACACAAAGTTACAGTCAGCACTCTAATTGCGTGAACATTTCCACGATATGATTTCAATTTCATATGAGCGGACACTTCAACAGTGAATAGTTTCGCGACCTCATTTTTAATCAGCGAACAAAATCGCGTCCTCGAATTTCAACAAATTGTGTTTTAACCTTGAACATTGTCGAAAAAACTCCTATCAGAGTTACAGACAGATTACCATTGTATAAATCATGTTTATAATCACAATAGTATATACACCCATTAATGATTTTATCATGCATTTAATGTCTAGTATAGTATAAATCATGTTTATAATCACAATAGTATATACACACATTAATGATTTTATCATGCATTTAATGTCTAGTATAGTATAAATCATTTATATAATCACAAAATCATATACATGTACACTGATTAATCTTATCATTATATATTTATTATCTAGTATAGTATAAATCATGTATATAATCACAATTATATATATCAATTAATTATTTAATCATGAATTTAATGTTTAGTATAGTTTAAACTTTCTTGTATATAATCAAAATGTATAAAACCCTAGTATAGTATCCAGAATGGTAATATTTTTTTCTATGAAATTACATTACAGTCCCATCATTTATATCTTGTTCATTAATGTACATGTATAAATTATCTTTTATATACATTGTTATTCATGTATTATAAAACCGTTGTGTGAACCATGTAAACCCTGCTAGGATATCTTTATATAAACCATACGGTGATATTGCATTGTGGTGATATCATTATATAAACCTCTTGGTGATATCATAGTAAACATATCAAGAATCCTGTTATTTATATGTTTTGATAATATTATCCCTGCTATCAGTACAGCCACTTATCAACCGGTCAATTTTATAAACAGTGGTGACTGGTGACGGGCAAATTGATAATGACTGGGTGGTTTGCAGGACAATCAGATTAGTGGAACCTGGGTAGTTAGCTGCTTGACCAGAGAAGTTGACTGACTAATTCAAAGGACAACCAGACTAGTACTGATTAGTTAGTCACCACGACAACCAGTTAGTGGCGACTGGCTATTTAGCAGGACAACCAGTTAGTGATGACTGGTTAGTTAGCAGGAATGGATAATCGGTTTGATAGTAACTGGCTAGGTATCAGATCAACCAGTTAATGATGTCTGGTTAGTAATGGATAATCAGTTCAGTAGTGACTGGCTAGTTAGTATGACAACCGGTTGGTGGTTATTGGTTAGTTAGCGGGACAATCAGACTGGTGGTTACTATTTAGCATGATTATCGAATTATTCAAACATAACTTTTCTAAAAACTAGCAATAATATAATATACCTTTATATCCTGTTATGCAATATTTCCATATCGACACTTAGCTTTATTTGTTTCAAATCACATCTTATACTCACTCACGATAACATGGCCAAGGGAAGTAACTCGAACAGACAACCGACAAAGGACAATATTACGATCTTTTTCGCAACAAATAGAGACGCACATCATTTAAACTCTTTCCTTCTGTAATGTCCGATTTTTCTCTAAAGTTTACAGATAAATCCATGTGCTTTAGCTTGCTTCCTTGTTACACATTCAGAATTTTGGTAGATATCATTTATCTATTAATATTCATTGATACCTATTATCAAATTGTTGATTTTGTGTAAGAATGTCAAATGAATTTAACAGCAGAATGCCGAGATGTATCTATGACGCACGATCGGCTTTTATGTTTATTAAATGGAAGATCAGATTAAAGATCAACATGTTTACATAGTTGTTGTAGTTTTTTTTATTTTTTTTTTATTTCGGGGTTTAATGCTCGTGGTATCATATACGATCGATAGGATAATAAGGGTTTTCGAATCTGTAGGGAATGTCACATTGTTTGCCTATTATGAAAACATGCAATCACGTGATAAAAAGTTGTTCAGTTAAGTATGGCTCAAAAATATCTCTCTTATAGAAAACAAAGTGTATCAAGACATCAAAGACATAACAATCTATGTAACAAGCTATTTCAAATTCTTTCCTGAGGGCACATATCTTGTCTTAAGTTTCGGCTAAGCTGCCTGATAAATGTTGCGATTCAAATTGAGATGTATGTATTTCTCAATAATTTCACACAGAAATGTGGAAATATCAATAAAATGTTCAATGAAATCTTTTGAATATAAAGTTGATTAGATTTATAGTTTGTTTCGGCGTGTTTGCAATATTTTTATGTATAGAATTGATTATATTCTATTCTGGTATCATGTGGGTGGTTGTGTACGTCATAAGGACGGGTCGATTTGTATACTGTAAAAAGTTACATGTGCAGGGTCGGCTGAAATCGCAGGACTTCACAGAAAAGATCAATTAACAAGACATATAAGAAGTGATCGAGGAAACAAGGGAATGCATATGTAGGGGTGGAACGACAGAGTAGGATCACCTGTCCTGTTTAAGGTACGATAATTGCATTTTTTTCGTTTCAAATTTTATTTTTAGATTTTTTGGGTTTTTTTTTTTTGCTTCTATTTTTTTTTTTTTTTTAGTTTGTTTCCTTTTTGTGTGTGTTTTTTTCTGTTTTTTTGTTGTTGTTTTTTTTCGATATTGAGAGGAAAGAATTTTATACTGTACTTGTATAAACCTCCATTCATACATCCTGATTTTGATTCATACGAACTGGTTACATTAAAGAGCTTATGATCAGAACAGGTAACAGATACCGTTCAAATTTATTCAAGTTCATTAAGAACTATATTGCCGATGTGTTATATTTATAACAAAAACATGTTGATAAGATATATCCTATATACAATGTAACTTAAAAAATCAAGGACACTTATGGGCTTTTAAGACCAGCCGCTTACCTCGATCTTAAATGATTTCAAATTCCCAGGTGGTAATTTTCCAATTTGAGAGGGATAGAGAAATATTCCGTTTCCCCTACCAGTGGTGTTTTCATATCCAAGTTGATCCAATATTTAAATACTTGTTCTTATTGTCACGATATCCGTGAAATTGCCACTGTTGACGGAAAAAGAATAGCACAGGGTTTTGACAGATACAATTTGTCGAAAACGACGATGATATTTCATTGTCAACATCATGATCTCATTTGGAAATGTTCTTTTCCTCGTACGATGTGAAGTCAACCAAGTGGTCCATTTTAACCAACCCCCGTTCTCATTTTGAGATTGTGACTTAATAAGGATTTGACCTAGATTTGTTGGCGGGTACCGTCGATGGCGTAAAAGATGATCTTTTTCTTATTGTTCATATGCTTTCCTCATTATCGATTTCGATGTAGAATAATGATTTTTTTATGTCATTAATTTTGGTGCCTATACAACGTATTCCGTATACTACACTCTAGATTTAGGCTACCTAATAAAAAACGTGTTGCCTTAAGGTGTTTCACCTTAGTGCCAGATTTTTCTCATTTGAACGACTCCTCCTCAATACTTAGAATGCCTTTTGTCCTGCTATTTGACTAGCATCAATATTGCTTAAAGAAATGATATTTGTCACGTTATTTACGTCATAGTGGTGAATTTTAGTAGGAACCTGTGAAATAGGTATTATCTTACTGAAGATCATTACTAATGTGTATAACCTGTCCTAATTGGTAAATCTTCTAATACAGCCTTATTAGTAGTACAGAAGAGCCAAAGGGCTACGTTTGTCAGGTTTCAATCTGCGGTTAACGAAAGATTTTGTTCTGACGTTTATGCCACCTTCTACAGCTATATATGGATATACAATTAAATCGTTCAAACCAGACAGTCCAGTGAGCTTATCTGCGTTTGTAAACAATGACACGTCATTGGAATGTATCAAGCTTCCTATACTATACTGCAATAAAGCTCTGGCGTTCTGCTTGACTGGGTGGAAGTGTCTTACTATGCCCATTTCATAAACCCGGATTTTCTTACTTCTTATTACTACCATCCGGGTACGTTACCATTATTGGCGGCTGTATATTGTATGGTTGGAAACAGAAAAAAATCAGAGAGAAATGCGTATAAGAGAAATTCCAGAGTATCGCCTGTCTAACAGGTTAACAGTTGTCGGCTCGTTGAAGACCAAAGTAAATCTCTCATGAATAAAATTTCAGCATAACTACAGCACCGCCCTCTACATTCCCAAATATCTCAAACCTTACTTCAACTGCTTCCTAAGAAATCATGCTGTTAGTATCCCTCTTGCAAATGAATAAAGAGCGTTGGTAGCCCCCTTAGCTTTTTTGGAAGGCTAGTACTTGTGTTTATCTTATCTTGGGTGTATTGATTATTTGTCAAATTTGATGCTAAACTTTCCTATCTTGGAAACATAAAAGGGAAATAATAAACTGAAGAAAATGACACACAATCTGTTTTTGTCAATTCAATTGAACAGTCACAGATATTCATGCCATCAATAGATATCCCTCACAGAGTCATAATGGATCGCCAGCGCAGTCAATCGCAAACATCCTAAATAATGTCCATGTTGAACAGATATAAGGCCTTCAGATATTGTATCCGGCTAGATTATTCCTCTTGATACTTCAAGTCATTAACATTTGATACCAACTGCAATAATCGTTTCATTGAGAGGAAACATCGCGGACAAGCATGGCGAGTGGCTCAAGATATTGTATCCGGTTAGACTACTAATGAGGAAGTTTAACGAAACATTTGAGAGGTAAAAACAAAAAAATAGAGTTTGAGGTCTACTGTATCCCGAACTGGACAAATTCCGTACAGTTAGTTGCATCTGAATTCTAGATCAGCGGCTCTTCGCAAGGACTGTATAATATTGGGAAGGTCGAAATAATTATACATTATTTCTCACTGCGTTTCACCGAAAAAATAATATTACTTCTCCATCACATTATATTAAGCCATAGTTTAGTATACTCGTTACCAGAGACAACACGGGAGGTTTTTCTTATGCATCCAACGAAGTACTTCATTTCAAGTTATGTACAGGATCAACATGGTATACTAAGATCAAATTAATTGATAGATGATGAGGGTTTTTTGTGTTGTTGATTTCATATTAAGATATTAATTTCTATATTTGTATTATACTTTTTGATGTTTTGATGGACAGCTATTAAACCAAACCAAACATCTTTTCATTATTTTCCTCCAAGACACGGACATGTTAATGCATTAAAAATAAATTTCATTTTGCAGTTCTATGATTTTGACATCGAGTAGGCTATATTCTGGTTATACCGTGGTGACTTAACTTCACATAAAAGAAGTAAGTAATTTAAGCAGTAATCAATTATACAAAGGAATTATTGAGAGGAGATCGACGGACCAGGAATACCTGTCCTGATGACAGTTTAAGGTAGATATATGAAGGTAGGACTGACAGACCAGGTTCACCTGTATTGTAGATAGTTTTAAGTAGATATATGTAGAATCATTGCATATATTTTTAGATATTCATTCACAGGTGTAATGAGTGCGGTATATAAACTGAATTGGTTGGGCTATCAGAGTATCAAGATATGTGTGTCTCGTTTGACAATTAGCTAGGGTGACGATATGACGTCAACACGACAAGCTAAATATAAGGCACCGAGCCAAAACCAAAACTAAACCTGTATAAGTGGTAAACAGGTTCCGCAAAAAATTTCACTCGGAACTCTCCAGATTTTACGTTTGAATGGTGAGACTGTCAGACCTGATACCGTGTCACCCAGACTAAACTGACTAGTTCGCTGCCACTACTATTGTTTCCTTAGACGAGATGGTAAGTGTTACGACATCTTACTCATATTATATATTCTTATTGACTATGTAACAATCTGCTGTATCTCATAAAACAAGTATTTAAAAAGAACAATCGTTACATTTCCCTTAGCAACGGTGTGTTTGTCATTACGTCATGGGTAAATGCACTATATACAGGTATGTGTTGATGTGTGGTATTTTCGTTCTATCAAGTTACAGGGGTTTCTGTTATCTGGGTTGGTTTCTTCCCTTGACGCATCAAGTTTTGCCACAAAAGGCTTTAGCATCCCTTAATCTTTAGTTACATCAAATGCATTTTCTCAATTGTCGAAATTTGACAAATACCTTACAAACGATGTAGGATACGCACCAAGCAACAATCACACAACGAGCATATCAGACTCAAATAAACACAACGTGGAATATGAACAACACAGGCATAACACAAAGAGCCATAATGAAATTAGTCATCAAACAAATTCAAATTTACAGGACGACCCATCAGATTTATTGGTATTTGTCAAGAGTATGAATTAAAATCGAAGTCTGATCCAATATAAATGTCACAGGGCATTTTTCTCAATGAACAAATTCAAAACGTCCTGCTGGTTCGAATATTTTCATTATTAGACCGGAGACATACAATAGGAATGAAACCTGCAATACAAAAGGCCTGAATTAATCAAATGGACAAAAGTAGGCAAAATCTGCCGAAGTAGTTAATAAATTTTCAATTAATTTAGTTAAATATTTATATAGATTTTTACGACTACATTACGTCACATGAGTTAAGATAATAATTACCTTCCAAAACATCTATATGTCCAGTAAAATCATGTCAATGTATCGGGCTGGGCCGTGTCGACGGGACACCAGAGGATGTGCTCCGTCGCCCGAGTAAGGCCAACTGCGAGTTACCGCGGTGTACGAACGGTTTTGTTTAACTTGCACTCGAACTTGTACGCTTTTTCTCAAATCACCCATTTGATTTACATATAACTTGTCAACAACACCAAATACGGACATACAGAAATAGACGACTACAGGTAAGACACCACACAGGACTATAAATAGTAACACGGTACTTTCCACACTACAATACACAGGTGACAAACGTACAACACAACCCAATACTATAAACTATCTAACTAATAACATTATTTAATACATTATGTTCCAGTGTCATATTCCAGTAAAGTAAAATTCATGAAGAATTTCTTATTTAACTGAAAACTGTTGGCTAACAATTTGAGGGACTTTTCACCATCCTCTGACACAAACAAGACAAGACTTAAAGGTTAAATATATATAAAAAAAAAACCGGTGTAAATTATTTTCCGTTGTCCATCAAGTCGATTCGCGAATTATGAGTGTTATTGTCAACTTGTTGGATTGTGTTGTGTGCATGTGTTTATGTTTTGTCTTGTGACCTCTGACCCTTTTCAACCCATTAACGTCACGTGTCAAGGTTTTAGCAAACACCGAAAATAGCCTTTGTCACTTTGATAATGATTTTGATGTAGAAAATAAACTAGATTTTTGACAGAGGAATCCGGCTGCTTGTTTTGTGTTAGTCCTCTGTCCTAACTCATATCGGTACTATTTATTTGATACAAACCAGGCAGAGGGATTGAAAATTGTAATATGTGTAGAAAACACTTGAGACATTTGATAGTCACTCTTGTGCATTGTAAGATTTTGACATAATTGACCACTGCGGCATTGTACATGGGCCAAGGTCATTCAGATTGTCTAAGTTAAAAGCCCATTGCATATCAGCATTTTTTTCACTGTTCGTTTCACACAATTACCTTGCTTAAAACCGCCAGTTGATGTTTTACAAATTTTCATTTCTTTATTTTCTACTATTAAATACATAGAATAAATTGAATACATTCATCCGCTAATGAGGTATTTTAACTACACCTAAAATCGTATATGACGTAATGGCATTGAGAAAAAGACTAAGAAGCAATATCAGAAACTTAACAATTCCAAACGGTCTTTTCACCAGTAGGTGTCATTTGGCCAATACGATCACCAGTAGGTTAAAGGACCTCAAAGGAAACACAACAATTCCAAACGGTCTTGTCACCAGTTTATTATCTAGGATGTAATCTAAATTAATCATTCTAATCTTGAGATGTCTATTATAGTAACGACACTTGTACTTGACACTTTTATCAAATTGGCGACCTGTCACAAACCTATGTCGTGACATATATCTCTAGAGTTCATCAAATTAACTTAAAATCTCCCGAAGAACTCTCAGAACCTTTCTATGTCTGACCTCCACATACAAGAAAGATCTTAAGACTCTCTATAGATAATGTGTTCTATATATAATAATAATAAATAACTTCAAAAGAAAACTGGTAATATCCCGAACGCTTTCGAGTCTGTTCAAATGTCGCTCTTCACAAGGACTGTTCATCTTATATATATATAGAAACACAACTGACGACGGGAGACAGCTTTTACCAATGCGCCACATCCGCGTTCTTAAAAAGAACATTTAAATAGCACATAAATGACACATTGATGGTCGGCCCGATACCCCAACATAGCATATTGTCAAGTAGTCTATTAGATGATATGAATATCTTGATCGCAATGCATATACATACATGGATGCGAATTTTACTTATATTCAACACAGTATAACGTATTTTGTAAAGGCTAGTAATTTCGTTGTCACTATCTCGTTTCTCATTTTGGAAACCTAACCAGTCTTTCTCAAATAAATGGTCTTATTATCTTTTATTTTAAACGGACTCGCGTGTGAATATGTTTTTGGTCATATTTGTCCTCGCATTATCTAGTTTGAATATTATTATTGCTTTTGTTTTCACTTCATTATTATTGTTTTGTTCTTTTAGAGCTGACTGGAAGTACCATAAGGATATCATGGCTGCTCTCTGTAACAAGAAATCGCTTAAACAAGATTTGGACAACTTTCCGTCAACTTTCGAATTTGATACCACTTATCTGGCTATGGACCGAGTAAAAAGCATAATCAGGAAGCTAAATGATTACCGAACGAACACAAGTACGACCGAAGACGAAGATATAAATATAACCAACTTTCTGTCATATTTGTATTTTCTGCTTGATGACCAAGAACATGCACTACAGCTTGTTGATGACTCTCTTCAGAAGGATCCTGATAATATCATAGCCAACGCAAACAAAGCCAGAATTCTACTGGAGAGTGGGGAACTTTCTGATGTCGAAGAAATCTTATCAAAACTCCAAGAATTAAAAAATGGAAACGATTATGGCAAAAGAAAATGTTATGCCGAAGCGGATCTTGCGTACGCGTATTCAAGGTCGGGTCCTTGGTACCATGAAAAGGCGGAAAAACTGTACATCGACATTGTGGACGTATATCCAACAGAATACACGTGGCAGTACCGACTTGGCTTGACTTTACTCAGGCGGACTCACCACTTTCATTCACAGGCAGTAGGCGGACACAAGAAGAGAACTGTAGATGCCGCTAAGAGGTTGCTAGCTGCCACGAAATCCAACGATCCCATTTTATGTGCGAAAGCATATGCTGAACTTGGCAGAGCAGTGTTCAAGTATTGGTAAACGTATGAATCAGCGACTTACCACCAGAAATAAAGCAGTTAAGGGATAAGGAATGCTTTGAAAAGGCATTAGAAATATGTCCAGAAGATCCATCAGTGTTACAGACATGTGGTCAATTTGCGCGGTACAGAAACGACTTGGACGAAGCCGAGACACTTCTTCGCAAATCACTTCGAATTAATCCAACGTGTCATGGATACCACCATCTTGCTCTAACATTAAAAGACAGGGTAGCATTGGGAGTAGAAAATTCACATGAAGAAAACTTTGTAGAAGAATCAGGATACAGTTGTGATTTTCAGTCTACGGTATTCGACAGTGACGAATCAGTACACCAGCAGGGTTTTAATGATAAACCACGAAGCAGGGAGGAGAGAAGGTCACATTCCTCTGACGTACAGAAACGTAATCTCCGTCAAATGATAAAGTCCCCATTGACGGTTCCAGTTCAACCCAAAAACAAATTACTTGTGGAGGCTATAGGATTGATCGATGAAGCAAAAAAAATGAACTCATATACATTGATCATGCAGTACGATAAGGGCATTCTATATCGAATGTTAGGTGAAACCGCAAAGGCTGTTGATGTTTTCAAACAAATAATCTTTAAAAGAAAATGTCTTCCCACCAAAACCCTGTTGACTAATGTCTATGAACAACTTGGACTTTGTCTTTTAGAACTGAGTCAATCGAAGGAAATACCACCTGATATAAAGACGAAATACAAGAAAGATGGCCAATCTCATCTTTCTCATGCTCTTCAACTTCAATCGGAAATAGTAGCAAACGATCCTCAGTTCAAAGAGGCGTGGAACTCATATTCAACACTCAAGGAACTGTTGAGTGATGAAAGTGAAGGGAAGCCAAAAGAACTGGCAGTTCTACACATGCTCATGGCGGATCACAGAGATTCAATCGCAATTTATAAGGAATTAAATGAGAAAGACAAAATGGAGCCAGACGACTGCAAAAACATGTTGGAATGTTACATGAAAGTTGGCCAGTTTGAGGAATGTGTTACCCTTTTAAGTTCATGGGAGTGTACAACAATTTTTGCGATACTTCCTGAATCTTTGATCTTTGATGTTTATATTAATGGCGTCTTTCACGCCTACTCCACTGATAACGCACAAATAGCGTACAAACACTTCAGACGAGCATTTAAAGTGTACGACATGTTCAACAAGGACACTCACATGCCAGAGGCCGACGAAGATGAGAAAACAAAAGATATACTAATATTACACTCTTGTTCAGAAGACTGGAGATGCGAATTTCCAAAGAATCTCGGAAAGATTCTAGGAGACTGCACGGGATTACGGTATACCATCAACACTGACGACGTGCTCGGGAACGCGATCACTACGGAATCGATGGTTTCCATGATGAAGAAGATACCTTGTATCATTATCATGACCCATGATAGTGATGACAAATATGACCAACTCTATGTTAACCAAGCTGTCCAGATGAGCTCAGAGAAAGGGGGACCTAGAGTTTTGGTAGTGTCAGACGACAACTGCAATGTACCTGATATTGCCAGAACAATGCCTTTTATCCGGGCGCCTCCACCGCTAGAGGGCGCTATCCAACTGCCCGATCAAACACCAGATCAGTTACCAGAGAAACAGATAGAATGGGTTAGAAAGTTCATCTATCTACTGAAAGATCAACACCGTAAGTAACGGTTTACGTGATCGAAGGCGTCATCAAATGTTTCTTCTCTTAAAAGTTTCGTATCATCTCTTGTTTCATCAATGACCAGTAAATTGTCATCACTTGTTATTTATGAACAGTTTCGTGTCATCATTAGTTTAATGAATGAATAGGTCCGCTTCATCACTTGTATAATCAATGAACAGTTTCACATCGTCGCTTGTTTCATCAATGAACAGTATCGCGTCATCATTTGTGTCTTCAATGAATAGTTCCACGTAATCGCTTATTCAAAGAATATCTAGTCGTCATCACTTGTAACACCAATGAACATTTTTGCGTCATCGCTTGTGTCAATAAGGAACAGTTTCAAACCTACACTAGTTTCACCAAAACAATTTCGCGTCATTACCTGTATTACCAATAAATAGATAATCATCATCATCACTTGTTCAACAAAGAACGTTTTCGCGCCATCACTTATTAAAGTGCTTAATGATTTGATCATTTGTTTCACCAAAGAACACTTTTTCGCAAAGTTGGCAAGTGCTTAATCTCTGAACTAAACTTGATCAGTACGTGATTACAATCTTATGTAAGCAATAATTAATGATTCTACATATCCGACAAAGATCAATTATAAAAAATTGAGAAAAAAAATATCTTAAATTCTTCTTTATCTTTAATTTTACTTTCAATCTTATACCCGATCAACATTAGGTAGCTGCTTTCATTTTCTTTTTTGTTGGTGTAAATTAGATATACATGTATTTCTATATCACGGATGCAATTTTATTTATTTTTGTGACAAGCATTGTACACGTTGTAGGAGATGTGGAATGATCCCTCATTTTATACCTTATATGAGGACAGAATAATCAATCAAAATAATGATATATGTTCAGGGTTTCCATAATAATGTTGCTTATTTTCTTATCAAATACTACCTATGTAACTTTATCGATGATTTCTACCTTAATTAAAGATGCTGTATCTCCGAGAAAAGTAATATTATCGACTATAAACAGGAATAAATGTTGTACATTATAAACAGGAGTAAAATTACATACTCTTGGCTATTGTCCCTCAAAACTGGATAAATTAATACATGAACACAAAGAAATTCTCCCTTTAAAGCGGCTATTTTATGACGCTGTTACTATCATATACTCGTTGGTAATCGTCGCATTTCTACCAGTCTTTATAATGTTGCGGGTGTGGCATCTGAGAAAGATTGTGTTAAGGGGACAAATCTTACATCTTTTCCTGTAAAATGATTTTATTTTCATTTAGACAGATATCTGTTAAGAGTTTCCATGATAGCATTGCTTACTTTCTTATGAAATATTATCTGTGTATCTTAATCCATGATTTCGACCCTTCTTGAAGGTGCTGCATCTCCGACAAAAATGATTCGGCTGTAAATAAGAAAATGTTGGCGATGCAGCATCTTTAATTAGTGAGAAAAATGGAACATTTAGTATAGAGTAAAGGGGACCAATAACATCCTGTAAAACCTTTTGATATTCATTTATCCAGATCAAAAGGTACACTGATCGTTCATCAGAAGGCAATGTATATTGTATTTGGATTATGTTGCATGTGAAAAGGAATATGCTTTACTATTATTTCTTTAAATGTACAACCGAAAGTCAAAAGAAGAATGTTTCGACAACATAATTTCTACTGTATTACAAGTATTTAGAAATACTAGATTTGTAAAAGTCGAAATATTTTGCGATAGCGATACTTCCTTAGAAGGAATAAGTCAACTCTACAATCGACATATTGTAAATGCATGAATATATACTTTAAAATGTTCTTCTTATGCCAGCCTTCCTGTACTTATCTTATGGTTGGAATACTATAACAGATTATAGATATATAACATGTAAATACGATAATCAAACAATCTATTTATTAATGTATTTATTTTATATGAAAATACATTTACAAAATTATTTTTAATGAGAGGAAAGAATTTTATGATGAACATGTATAAACCTCCATTTCTACATCCTGATTTTGTTACATACGAACTGATTACATTAAAGCTTATATCAGAACAGGTAACAGATATCGTACAAAGTCCATCAAGTCCACTCAAAGGTATATTGACGATGTGTTATCTTTTGTTAAAAGGCGATCAGATATACCATGTAGAACTTGAAATCTAGGACACTCTCAATGACTCATAAACACCAGCCGCCCACCTCGATCTTAATTCAAAACGTAGCTGTAATATCTAATGTTCTATTTTGCGATAAGGAAAAATTCCTGTTTCCTCAAACAATGGTGTTTATATATCCCAGTTTATCCGATATTTAAAGACTTATTCCTATTATCATGGCATATGTTGATTTCGATTTACAGTTATTTTGTTGTTATGTCATTATTTGTTATGCCTATACAGCTTATTCCGTACACTACATCAACGATTTTAGTCCACCGAGCCCAACACGAGTTGACTTAGGGTGTTTCACCTTCTTGTGCCAGATTTTCTCATTTGAACAATTCTTTCTCAATAATTAGAATGCCTTTTGTCCCGATGTTTTACTAACATTACTATTGCTGAAATAAATTATCTTTGTCATGTTATTTACGTCAAAGTGGTGAATTTTAGTACGAACCTGTGAAATAGGTATTACCTTACTGAAGATCATTACTAATGTGTATAACCTGACCTTATTGATAAATCCTCTAATACAGCCTTATTAGTAGTACAGAATAGCCAAAGAGCTACGCTTGTCAGATTTTAATCTGCAGTTAACCAAAGATTTTGTTCTGACGTTTATGCCACCTTCTACTGCTAGATATGGATATACAATTAAATCATTCAAAACAGACAGTCCAGTGAGCTTTTATGCGTTTGTAAATAATGACACGTCATTGGAATGTATCAAGCTTTCTATACTATACTGCAATAAAGCTCTGGCGTTCTGCTTGACTGGGTAGAAGTGTCTTACTATGCCCATTTCATAAACCCGGATTTTCTTAATTCTTATTACCACCATCCGGGTACGTAACCATTATTGGTGGCTGTATATTGTATGGTTGGAAATAGAAAAAAATCAGAGAGAAAAGCGTATAAGAGAAATTCCAGAGTATCGCCCGTCTAACAGGTTAACAGTTGTCGGCTCGCTGAAGACCAAAGTAAATCTCTCATGAATAAAATTCCAGTATAACAACGGCACCGCCCTCTACATTCCCAACTATCTCAAACCTTACTTCAACTTCTTCCTAAGAAATCATGCTGTTAGTGGGAGATAACTTGTAATTGTAATGTTTGTGCTGAACTCTCCTATGTTGGAGATACAAAAGAGAACAAATAAACTGAAGAACATGACACACGGTCTATTTTTGTCAATTCAATTGAAGAGTCACAGATATTCATGCCATCAATATATATCCTTCACAGAGTCCTCATGGATTGCCAGCTCATAGTCAATCGTAAACATTATAAAATAATGTCCATGTTTAATAGATGCAAAAACAGAAAAACAAACAAAACAAAAGCTGATAATGTGCAGATACAGTCAGCAGGGATATCTTTAGATTGTTCCTCTTTATACGTCGAATCATAACCGTAATCGTAGAAGACGTGGATACCAGCTTTAATATTCGCAACACTGAGAGGAAGCCTTGGGTCAAATATCGTGGACACGCATGGCGAGTTCTATAAGGCCTTCAGATAATCTATCCGGCTCGATTATTCCTCTTGATACTTTCAGTCATTAACATTTGATACCAGCTGCAATAGTCGTTACATTGAGAGGAAACATCGTGGACAAGCATGGCGAGTGGCTCAAGATATTGTATCCGGTTAGACTACTAATGAGGAAGTTTAACGAAACATTTGAGAGGTAAAAACAAAAAAATAGAGTTTGAGGTCTACTGTATCCCGAACTGGACAAATTCCGTACAGTTAGTTGCATCTGAATTCTAGATCAGCGGCTCTTCGCAAGGACTGTATAATATTGGGAAGGTCGAAATAATTATACATTATTTCTCACTGCGTTTCACCGAAAAAATAATATTACTTCTCCATCACATTATATTAAGCCATAGTTTAGTATACTCGTTACCAGAGACAACACGGGAGGTTTTTCTTATGCATCCAACGAAGTACGTCATTTCAAGTTATGTACAGGATCAACATGTTATACTAAGATCAAATTAATTGATAGATGATGGGGATTTTTTGTGTTGTTGATTTCATATTAAGATATTAATTTCTATATTTGTATTATACTTTTTGATGTTTTGATGGACAGCTATTAAACCAAACCAAACATCTTTTCAATATTTTCCTCCAAGACACGGACATGTTAATGCATTAAAAATAAATTTCATTTTGCAGTTCTATGATTTTGACATCGAGTAGGCTATATTCTGGTTATACCGTGGTGACTTAACTTCACATAAAAGAAGTAAGTAATTTAAGCAGTAATCAATTATACAAAGGAATTATTGAGAGGAGATCGACGGACCAGGAATACCTGTCCTGATGACAGTTTAAGGTAGATATATGAAGGTAGGACTGACAGACCAGGTTCACCTGTATTGTAGATAGTTTTAAGTAGATATATGTAGAATCATTGCATATATTTTTAGATATTCATTCACAGGTGTAATGAGTGAGGTATATATACTGCATCAGGGTATCAAGTTATGTCAGTCTCCTATCACAATTAGTTAGGGTGACGATTTCACGTCAACACGACAGGCTTAGTATGATGTACCGAGCCAAAACCAAAACTAAACCTGTACAGGTGTAAAACTGGTTCCGCGAAAAAGTTCACTCGGAACTCTCCAGATTTTACGTTTGGATGGTGAGACTGTCAGACCTGATATCGTGTCACCCGGACTAAACTGACTAGTTCGCTGCCACTACTATTGTTTTCCTTAGTCGAGATGGTAAGTGTTACGACATATTATATATTCTTGTTAG